>NC_086448.1:628039526-628145924 GCF_028390025.1 Pseudophryne corroboree
GTACTTCTGTGTCCAGTATCATCCCGAGAAAGGATAATTTTGTCGTCGGTTCCAACTGTGACTTTGGAAATTTTATGATCCAACCGTGTTGTTGAAGTACTGTCAGGGAGAGTGCAATGTTCTGCACCAACTTTTCCCTGAACCTCGCTTTTATCAGGAGATCGTCCAAGTAAGGAATTATATTGACTCCTTTCTGGCGAAGGAGGACCATCATCTCCGCCATCACCTTGGTGAACACCCTCGGTGCCGTGGAGAGTCCAAACGGCAACGTCTGAAATTGGTAATGACACTCCTGTATCGCGAATCTCAGATAAACTTGATGAGGAGAATAGATGGGAACATGTTGGTAGGCATCCTTTATGTCCACTGACACCATGAACTCCCCTTCCTCCAGACTGGAAATCACTGCCCTCAGAGACTCCATCTGGAACTCGAACCTTTGCAGGTAGAGATTCAGAGATTTCAGGTTTAGAATTGGTCTGACCGAGCCGTCCGGCTTCGGAACTACAAAGAGGCTTGAATAAAACCCTTCTTCTTGTTGTGACAAGGGAACCAGGACAATGACTTGATCCTGACATAATTTTTGTATTGCGGCTGCTACTACTTCCCTGTCTGGAAGAGAAGCTGGTAAGGCCGATTTGAAAAATCGGCATGGGGGAACGTCTTGAAACTCCAGTTTGTACCCGTGGGACACAATTTGTAAGATCCACGGGTCCAGGCCAGATTGAACCCAGAACTGACTGAAAAGTTTCAGACGTGCCCCCACCTGAGCGGACTCCCACAAGGGAGCCCCAGCGTCATGCTGAAGATTTGGCAGAAGCAGGGGTTGATTTATGCTCCTGTGATCCTGGAGACGCTGCAGTCTTTTTTCCTTTTCCCCTTCCGCTACCCGCAAAGAAATTTATTTTTGTATTTATTGGGCCGAAAGGACTGCATCTGAGAGTGATGTGTCTTTTTCGCAGGCGTAGGAGCATAAGGCAAGAATGTCGACTTACCTGCGGTAGCCGCAGAAACTAAAGCATCCAGCCCATCTCCAAACAAGGCCTCACCTTTATACGGGAGAGCCTCCATATTCCTTTTGGAATCTGCGTCAGCATTCCATTGGCGAATCCACAACGCCCTCCGTGCTGAGATTGCCATGGTAGCGGCTTTTGATCCCAAGAGCCCAATATCTTTCATGGCTTCTAGCATATACACAGAAGCGTCTTTGATATGACCCAACGTTAGGAGAATCTCGTCTCTATCTATTGTGTCAATATCTGATGACAAGTTTTCTGACCACTTTTCAATAGCACTACTCACCCACGCACAGGCAATGGTAGGTCTGAGTAGTGTCCCATTGGCCACATAAATAGATTTTAACGTAGTCTCTAACTTGTGGTCTGCCGGTTCCTTTAGGGAAGCCATCCCAGGTGCAGGGAGAATCACCTTTTTTGTTAATCGTGACAGGGCACTGTCTAAAACGGGGGGGGGGGGGGGGGGGGGAGGGGGAGGCTCCCGCTCCACTCAAGGCTGGCGCCGAGCGGCCGCGGCCTGCGCACGTATGTAGTCAGTGCCACTAATGGAAGGACAGCTGAGCGACGGCTCAGCTGTCCAATAATGTGAGGAGAAGCAGCCTGCGGCTCAGTGATTGGCTGGGCGTGCAGGCTGCAGGGAAGGAGGACAGCGCGGAGGGAGAATCTAGACGCTACCAGGGAGCAGCAGGCACCCATTCTCTGGCAGCTCTCCCATTCTACCTGTACAAAAACGTATGGCTCTATTTATTACATTGTCTACTGGGTTTTAATAAATATCTATATATACATATATATGTGTGTATATATACATATGTGTATATATATATATATATATATATATATATACACATATGTGTGTGTATATATATATAGGCATGTGCATATATATATGTATGTATAGACATATTTATCATAGGCATGCGCACGGGGGGTGCCTGGTGCACACAGGCACCCCCTAATGTCCAGCAAACGCCTGTAGCTGACTCATTGCCGAGTGTGCAGTTCTATTCCTGACTGTGACTGCACTGTACGCCCGCCCACGCTTTACGCCTGCCGGCACTGACAGCCCGCTCTCTACGGCCGTCCGCCTGCACAGACTTCCCACGCACAGAGACCTTCCGCTCTCTACGGCCGCTCGCTACGTCCGCCCACACCCGCTCTCTACACCCGCGCCCGTCATCGGTTCCGGTATGAATGGTCGACCATGTTATGGTCGACAGTCATTAGGTCGACCACTATTGGACGACATTGACATGGTCGACATGGACACATGGTCGACACATGAAAATGGTCGACACATGAAAAGGTCGACATGAGTTTTTTTACTTTTTTTGGTGTCGTTTTTTGCGTAAAGTGACTGGGAACCCCAATTAGTGCACCGCGTCCCCTCGCATGGCTCGCTTCGCTCGCCATGCTTCGGGCATGGTGCCTTCGCTTCGCTCGGCACAAATTACCGTTCCAATCGTAGTCCACGTGGATCGTAAAGTATGAAAAAGTTCCCCAAAAGAAAAAAAGTAAAAAAACTCACGTCGACCTTTTCATGTGTCGACCATTTTCATGTGTCGACCATGTGTCCATGTCGACCATGTCAATGTCGTCCAATAGTGGTCGACCTAATGACTGTCGACCATAACATGGTCGACCATGTGAACGGATACCCCCGTCATCCACCCGACCCTTTCCTGTCTACACTCACCCTCTATGCCCGGTCAGCAGGCCCGGTGACAGACATGCCGCTGCAGGGGCAGTAGAGGGTACATTTGTCAGCAGCACCTGCTACCGGAACCCACATGTGAACAGGACTGCACCCACAAGTAATGTATAATGTGTGTTATATAATGTATTTGGAGGGGCACCATGTGTCACATAATGTGTTTGGGGGAACTGTGTATTATATAATGTGTTTGGGGGGTACTATGGGGTCTCTTCAGGCCAGGCCGCAGCTGCTCATTCGCACGTGGCGTAATGTGAATTTTGCCTCATACCGTGTGACGTAACGTAAATTTTGGCTCATACCGTGTGGCGTAATGTGAATTTTATCTCATAAAGCGTGGTGTAATGTAAATTTTGTCTCCTACTGTGTGGCGTAAAGTGAATTGTGGCTCATACAGTGTGGTGTTATGTGAGTTGTGGCTCATACAGTGTGGAGTAATGTGAATTGTGGCTCATACAGTGTGGTGTAATGTGAATTGCGGCTCATACAGTGTGGTGTAATGTGAATTGCGGCTCATACAGTGTGGTGTAATGTGAATTATGGCTCATACAGTGTGGCGTAATGTGAATTTTATCTCTTGGTGTGTGGCACAATGTAAATGTTTACTCATACTGTGAGGCGTAATAGAAATTTTGGCTCATACCGCGTGGCGTAATGTAAATTTCAGCTCATACCGTGTGACGTAATGTGATTATCTCTTGCTGTGTGGCAGAATGTAAATTTTGGCTCATACAGTGTGGCATAATGTGAATTTTATCTCATACTGTCTGGCGTAATGTAAATTTTGGCTCATACCATGTTACATAATGTGAATTTTGGCTTATGCCATGTGATGTAATGTGAATTTTAGCTTATACCATGTGGCGTAATGTGAATTTCGTCTCATATCATGTGGTGAAATGTTCATTTTGACTCATACTGTGTGGTGTAATGTGAATTTTACACCAAGGCCCACCACTCTCTAGTTCCGCCACTAGGTCAAGGATAGGTTGGGGAAGTGTAAGCAGCGATAGGGTGCAGCGGCAGCTAGGACTAAGGGTTATGCCATAGCGGACAGTCTGTACTGTCCAGTGGTCTCATCATTATGTTTCATTTTATTTCTCTGGGGTGTATTATATCTACTTGTATTATTAGGAACTAGGGAGAAATTAGATTACGCCATGTGATTTTACCGATAGAATGTAAAATAGTGCTAGACACGCCGAAAAGGTGGTTCACCCCATAGCAACATTTTGAAAGGGCCCCTGTTCCAATGCTGTAGAGAGACACCTCTCCTCAGCAGTTGGCAATTTTATGACCTATAATTGCATAGTAGTGACTCAGTTAATTTTATACCCTATAGTTTGTTTTATGAACCATAGTAGTTCCTTAGTTCATATTATGTCTTATTGTAGAGCTGCCAGTACACATTATACCACACAGTACCCCCAATTCATATTATAACATACAGTGTCCCCAGTTCATATTATGCCACATTATAGTATAGTGCCCCTTTATAACATTCACTACACACTCATCTATTTAGGCTGGACAGTGGCTCGGACCCAATTGCTTAGTAGGCAAATCTGGGAATTTGGTATGCAACTATATAACCTGGTTCAGGACTCCCTAAGCCTCTGGACCCAATAGCAATTGCACCTCTTGAAACCACTATAGCTAACCCCATGCTTTTACTGTATCTAAATCCATTAAGTTGGTGCAGGGAAAATCTAGATATAAGACATTAGAGCCTGTCAGACACAAGAGCAGCACACAGTGTTGTAATACACAGATATCTTTATTAGCAGAAATTCATAGCTAAAATAGTATTAACCTGCCCTGCTATATATATATGTCTAGCTATATCTGTTTATCTATATATCTTTTTTTCAGTCCTTCAAAATGCCAAAAAGACTTTTAGCTTCAGGAGCTCAAAAAGCGCAAACAGGCAAAAGAGAAGAAGCAAAGTGCAGATGCAGTCTTGGCAAAGATGCCCAAGTTAAATTATTTCTTTCAACCAAATACGTCTACTTCCAGTCCAAGCACATCACAAATGCCAATCAGTCATTCAACAGAAATAACTGACCAACATAATTTGAAGCGTAGAGTCAAATATTGCAAAATCTTTTGATGACGAATGTGAAGACACTGTTCCTGAAAGCGGTCACAGCTGACATTCAGCAGACACAAGTGCACCACATAATCAGAAAGAAACAGAGTCAACATTTTCAAAATCTGTTGATGAAGAAAGTGAAGAAATTGGACCAAGTCCTTTTGAAGGCAGTGATAATGAAAATCAGCAATTGACAGAACATGGTGGGCCTTCAACAAGTAAAGGTACACTAAGTGAACACCAATCAACAGATCCTGCAAAGTGGTTTCCAATCAGCTCTGCAACAGTTGATTATTGGCTAAAACAAGGATTAGAGAACTGCCAAAACAAATGTGAGTCTGACAAATATCACAAGTCATCACGCTACTACAAACCTTCTCAGGCCAGACCAAGAGGATATCATTGTTTCTTTAAAAACTCCATGTTTTATGGATGCTGGCCTAATGGTGTAGTCCATCACAGAAAATGGATGTCATATAGTGATTCAAAGGGTTCCATTTATTGTACTTATTGTACACTGATGGGAAGTAAAAAAGACAAGTTCTCACTTGCTGATGGATTCTCTCACTGGAAAAAGGCACAAGAGAGGATAAAAATCCATGAAGAAAGTGATGCGCACCGGAACTGCATTTTGCAAGCCCGTGAACTTGGTGAAAAATCAGGTCATATTGACAGTTATATGGAACAACAGTTCGTGGAAAGAAAACAATACTGGTGTGAAGTACTACGCAGAGTTGTAGCAGTTGTGAAACTTTTAGCAGAGAGAGGTTTAGCTTTTCGCGGGAGTGATGAGACAGTTGGTTCAAAGTATAATGGTAACTTTCTTGGAATCATGGAATTGATAGCACAATTTGATCCTTTTCTAGCAAAACATATCCATATCCAAGACTTTGGAAACAGTGGACGCGGCAGGACAGGCTATCTTTCATCAACAATTGTTGAAGAGTTTATCGAACTTATAGCAAAGCAGGTTACAAACCATATTGTGAAAGAGATTTCACTTTCTAAGTATTTCTCAGTGTCGGTTGATTCAACACCAGATGTAACCCATGCTGATCAGCTCAGTGTTACTGTACATTATGTATTGAATGGCATACCAGTTGAGCATTTTCTCACATTTCTAAGGATTCATAGTCATAAGGCAGCAGACCTCACAGAAGACTTGCTAGAATATTTGAAGTCTGAAAACATTGATATCATGGATTGCCGTGGACAGACTTATGACAATGCAAGCAACATGGCTGGAAAATATTATGGAATGCAAGCAAGGGTGAAGGAATCTAATCCTCTGGCTGTGTTTGTGCCATGTACAGCACATTCCTTAAACCTTGTTGTATCAAATGCTGTTGATTGCTGTGTGGAAGCTGTAAACTTCTTTGGTTTTCTCTCAAGTGTTTACCAATTCTTTTCTGCTTCCAACCACCGTTGGTCTGTTTTAATGAATCATCTGGGAAAGCAAGGACTCACAGTGAAGAATATATCAGAAACAAGATGGTCTGCTCGTGCAGATGCAACTGCTGCCTTAGCCAAAGGATACAAAAACATTCAAGATGCCTTTGATGAAATTTTCGAAGATGAACAACAAAGTGCAGCTACAAGACACGAAGCGGACACCTTGTCTCAGGCTATGGATTTGCTGGAAACTGCATTCCTCTGTCACCTCTGGAACACCATACTGTCCAGATTTAATACAACAAGCAAAGCACTGCAATCCATGACTATTGACCTCAAGGTTGCTGTAGATTTACTAGAATCTCTAGGTCACTTTTTAGATTCACTGCGTGGAAGTTTTAATAACTTGGAGAAGGAGGCACAAGCAGCAAGTGGTATATCAGACTATAGAGTAACTCGTGCAAGAAAGAAAAAAAGGAATGTGGATAGTGTGGAGTCAGAAGAAATCACATTTTCTGCAAGAGAAAAATTTCGTGTGGAGACATAATTGCACATACTTTATTGCCTCAAAATGGCACTGAATGATAGAATTGTTGCCTAATCTGTTATACAGTATATGATCGTTTCAAGGTTGTGCTAAGCTCTTCCAAAATGATGGATGGAGAAATAGTGGCAGAGGCTACGAAACTTGCTGAACATTATCCACTAGATCTAGACAAAGAAGTGTATCCTCAAGAAATGGTTCAGTTTGTACAGTTTGCCAAAGGAAGGAGCAGTCACACACCTTCATCTCAAGCACAGTTGTTGTATGAACAAAAGATCGAGGATGTTTTTCCTTATGTAGCTGTCTCTCTGAGAATCTACCTTTGTTTAATGGTCACAAACTGCTCAGGAGAGCGTTCATTTAGCAAATTATCACTTATAAAAAATAAACTGAGATCGACAATGCGGGATGAGTGCCTAAAGGCATTAACTCTTCTAAGTATTGAAAGTGAACTGATGCGAGGAATCTGCTTTGAAACCATTATTGAAAACTTTGCCCGTGTTAAAGCAAGAAAACATAAGTTTTGATATAATGTTATCCTATGGTTGCTGTATTTCTGTTAAAATGCAGCCCAATGTTATTGCCTGCAAGTGTGAAATAAAATACAATGTCAGGTCACTCATTTCATCTGTTAGGATTTTGCACAGTCTTTGGACATATTTTATTTATTTGCACTTTTTATTTATACTGGGTATTGTTTAGCAGCAGTTAAATAGTCTGCAACGTTTGTATTGTTAATTTCAAAACTGTATTAAAAAAAACCTTGATTAAAAAATATTGTATATTATTGTTTTTGTGTAAAATATTAAATAATAATATTCCATTTAAGATGGATTAGTCTGAAAGATTCTGTCAAATTTACAACCTAATTGTAATTTTCTTTGTAGTGATTGAAGACGCTATGATTTTAATTTAAAATCTTAGGGCCCCCCTGTCTTAAGTACCCCAGGCCCCCCGAAGCCTTAATCCAGCTCTGGGGACTCCCACCTTTTCCTGTCCTCTGCCAGGAAAGGATAAGCTACCTGAATTCTTTTGGGAATCTGAAATTTCTTTTCAGGGTTTACCCAGACTCCCTCAAAGAGAGTGTTCAGCTCATGAGATGGAGGAAAAGTTACATTAATTTTCTTTTCTTTATAAAAGTAAGCCTTCTCCTGAGGTAAAGGAGGGGGTTCTGTAACTTCTAAGACCTCCTTTATAGCAACAATCATGTACTGAATGTTTTTCGATAATTTTGGATCTATTCCCCTGGAATCACTAGTGTCAACACAGGAATCAGAGTCCGTGTCGGTATCAGTTTGTACTACTTGTGCAAATAACCTTTTATGTGACCCAGAGGGGTCCCCTGTGGATGAAAAAGCAAAACTATTAAAAATCACATCTTCCACGGATTTTCTCCAGGTTTCTGCATGAGACTCAGACTTATCCAATCTCTTACTGATATGATTCACACTATCACGTAATTCTTTCACCCATTCAGGCTCGTGGTGTGCCGGCAGCGCCACCACATTACAACTCTGTGTCCCTAAAATGGCTCCCTCAGGGGTAGAGCTCCCTACAACAGACATGTCACCACACGTGCACAAACACACCACAGACACTCCAGGGCTTATAGGGGACAGACCCACAGTAAAATCTGTCAGAAGGACACAGAAAGGATTTGCCAGCTCACAACTCAGCGCCAATATAAAATCCCTGTGTAATATAAAATGTCCACAGAGACCTGTAGCGCTTTTATAATGTCAAATTATAAAATACAGCACAAAATACAGTGCCCCCCCTTATTTACACTCTGATACTTGGTTCAGAAGTGGAGGAGGACCAGCGTTTCTTCCCCTGCAGCCTGTGTGGAGAAAATGGCGCTGAGTAGTGTGCTGGCTGACTGAGGAAGAAGCCCCGCCCCCTGTAATGGCGCGTTTCCCCTCAGAATTTCTCACTAAAATATTTATATTGGTGGGGGTGTAGGATTGTGTCACGGCATAATATGCTACTTTTGCCAGTGTAAGAGTAGGTTTTCATGCTGCCCAGGGTGCCCCCCCTGCGCCCTGCACCCTACTGTGCGCTGTGTATGGGTAGCATGTCCGCGCAGCGTTCCCGCTCGCTGCACGGTACCTTGAGTCATCACGATGACTGGAGATCCCTCTTGCAGATCTCCGGTAATATTACTCACGCGTCTTCTGGCTCTGTTAGGGGGTGACGGCGTGCTGTGGGAGTGAGCGCATAGCCGCAGCTAGTGTTCAGTACCTTTCAGGAGCTAATGGTGTCCTGTCAGCAAGAAGCAGAGCCATGAAACTATTTAGGAAGTTGGTTCCTACTTCTTCCCCCTAAGTCCCACGAAGCAGGGAGACTGTTGCCAGCAGTCTCCCTGAAAATAAAAAACCTAACATAAAGTCTTTTCAGTGAAACTCAGTAGAGCTCCACTGGAGTGCGACCAGTCTGCCTGGGCACATTTTCTAAACTGTTGTCTGGAGGAGGGGCATAGAGGGAGGAGCCAGTTCACACTCTAGAAAAGTCTTAAAGTGCCCATGGCTCCTGCGGAACCTTCTATACCCCATGGTACTGAAGTGGACCCCAGCATCCTCTAGGATGTATGAGAAATATATGTTGCTGGTTGCCTGGTGGTCAGCGCAATAACATTTGTTCCCGGTGAGGGCATGATGTTGATGGACGGCAGAGGACCGGGAATCAGCAGCCGCCCCAGCATGGAACAAACTGTGTCACTGCTCAGACTGTCAATTGTCATTTAGCCCGCCCCTCGGACTCCTATAAAACCAGCCAATGGGAGTCCAAGGGTGGGCTAAGTGACAATTAACAGGCTGAGCAGTGACACAGGGCCTTATTCAGCATCGATCGCTACTGCGTTCTTCGTATGGGCGGCGCGGGAGATGCGATTGCATCACAGAGATGCAAACGCCTCTGCCTGCAGTTTGTGGGGCGGCGCCGCAGCATTGCGGGGCGTGGTGACGAAAATGCGTGCAGGTCCGGGCCATTTTCAGGTCAGCAGCATGACAGCACATGCGGTCGCTGTGACGGGAAAGATGCCGCTGGTGCGCCTGCATACGCCGCCTGGTTGAATATGTAATGGAGCTACCGGTATTTCCTGTACCTGCATTGCGATCACATTGGGCGGCCCCCCAGCATGTGAGTGTTATTAAAAGTTGCAGGTTTTTTTATTTTTTAGCAAAACTGCAACTGAAGCTGACGAAGGTCCACAGTGTGTTCCATCCTGCGGTGGCTGCTGATTCCCGGGGAAGGAAGCCAGGACATATGTAACACACAACTTCACATGTATGTTCATATGTCCTGGACAGCTCCACCCTGCACACTTTGCAAGTCCTACAACCCAGGGGCAGCAGCCGTCACTACTAACATGGCATCCTGTGACTTGTTGTTTCACACACTGGCCAAACCAGATAAAGGAAGGACATTTCAACAGTATGCAGAATAATAACATTAAATTAAAAGTGATTTTATCTCATTATGAAACTTTACTCTCACTGTCTACAAGTTTGATCTGGTATGAGTGTCACTGTCCAGCCTTCCCATTCAGTGAGTGCCGCTGTTTGTAAATTTCACTAACCTGTTTGTGTAAATATTCTACTGTTTCCTTTGTACCTTGATGTTGTCTGTTCCTAGTAAGATCCAGTTTTATACTTAATATTTTATATTTATCAACGTGTTTTTCAACTCTATGGGGGTCATTCCGAGTTGATCGCAAGTAGCAACTTTTTGCGGCTTGTGCGATCAACTAGATGCCGCCTATGGGGGAGTGTATTTTAGCATAGCAGGGCTGCAATTGCTTGTGCATCCCTGCTATGCTAAAAAAGTTTTGTGTAAAACAAGACTATCCCTGCAGTTACTTACCCTGTGCGATGGATCCAGCGATAAAGGTCCCGGAACTGACGTCAGACATCCGCCCTCCAAACGCCTGGACACGCCTTTGTTCGTAAAATGTACACCCCGGAACGCCTTCCTCCTGTCAATCTTCTTGCGGTCGCCGCTGCGAACGCTTTCTTCGTATGCCTGCGCAATGTGGCCGCAGCGCATGCGCAGTTCCAACCCGTTCGCACCGCTTCGATGAACCGCAGCTTGCAAACGGGTCGGAATGACCCCCTATGTAAGTTATACTTTTTACAGTAGTCCTTGATAAAAGAAAACATGAAGAAACATTAAATGCTTTCAACTTAATTTAGAAAACATTTTCCCTTTGTTTTTACATAACATCATTAATAACCTGAAAAAGTATAGAAACGTAATAAACAAAGTGCAATTATTAAACAAAGTGCAATTAACAACTGGGAAGAATTGAAAGTGAAGTGGTAAGGTAAGTGGGTTCAGAGGAGGGATCTCAATATTGTGACAGCAGTGGAGGGGAAGAAAAACTAAACTATAAGGCCATTTAGTATGCAAGTGGTAACATCAAAATGAATGCACAATTAGTTTTTATACCCCCAAAGTCTATCACCTGCATTCTGTAAAAAGAATAACTTGGACAGCATCTTCCCCTTTAATCTGTTCCGTGTCTTGCTTTGATTTATTCAGCCTTGGAGAAAAGCCACTCTTATGGAGCCAAAGTGGCCATGGTTAACAAGTATTTCCTCGCCACTTTGGATAGAGCGGGGGAATGTTCTTTCATACTCCTTCCAAAAACTAAGGGGGTTATCGGTCAGGTTCGCCAGCGGAGCACCTGAAAGAAGGTTTTGAAACCATGATTTGCTACAAGTTGCAAATCTTCTCTGCTGCCTAACTTATTCATAGAAATGTTTTTAAAAGATTTACCAAAATACATAACAATTTCCTCTGGCATCTGTGATGAACTTTGACATCTCATTTTGCTGCGATGCTTTTTGTGCTTTTTTTCTGCTGTTTGCTGAACTCATGATTGGTGAGTCCTCAGTATCTGAAATACTTAATAACAATTACTTATTATTTTTAGAGTTTATTTTGATTGTGCTTAAACAACGAAAGCTTTATAATTAACAATGGGCCTGATTAAGAGGTAGACGCAAGTAAAACATCTGATGTTTTATTTAAATGCATGCGACCGAGATGCACACTGCTAAGCGTCCCAATGGTCACCACTGGAACCATGCAGTTCATATACTCGTTCCTGGGCAGTGACAGGGGTAGCAACAGACACCCCATTGACTGCAGTATTAGGATAATTTTGCAGCTGGTGCTGCTGAGCATAAACCTTTGAATCAGGCCCAACGTTACTGTTCTTAGGCAGTTTACATATAATACTAAAATAACATACCAGTGTTCGCAAATACGCGCTATAGCACGTATTTTACCCAGTTCTGTCGGGCGGGGACTCACTTTTCTAGACTGTGTGGGTTCCCGGGGACGCGCTCCACTGCAGCGAATAATCCCTGGTTGTCTTTAAGCTTCCTGGGTAAAGAGAGCTAGAGAGGACGGAGGTGGAGTCTTACTAGTTCTCTGGCGGTGGCCCCCCCCCCCTCCTGATCACGTGCTGTGGCTTCACGGGGGCTGGGCAGAGAGTGAAGACGGCTCTGCGGTGCTACACTGTGCTGCATGGGGAGGTGAGCGCCGGTGACCGCGTACTGTAAGGAAGGGTGAGCGGCCTAGTAGCGGGTGGCTGGACTTGCGGTGGAGGTTGGGGGGCTGTCATATCGGTGACATCCGATGGTGGGAAGGCGGAGATGGGGTCTGCATGGCACCGGCAAACAGGTTGTTAAACATTACCAAAATGTTGCACAGGGTGGGGTTGAGGTGAGAGGGTGACAATGGTGCTGGTCTGTGCAGCATACAGGACACTTGGTACAGCCACTGGATTCGAGTCATGCTGCCTGTAATTTATGTGCTGAGTGATCAACTTCAGTGACACTCACTGTACTGGCTGTCTTTCTTGGTTACTGCAAAGATAGCCAGCACAGTGAGTATCACTAAAGTTGATCACTCAGCACATAAATTATACGCAGCATAACTCGAATCCAGTGGCTGTACCAAGTGTCTGAAGTCGGCGGTCGGGATGCCGGCGTTTAGTATACAGACACCAGCATCCCTATCGCAGCAATGCCGACAAGGGTGCAGAGGGTACCCTAAGCTTCGTCCCCTACCCCTCCCTTTCCTGCAGCCTAAACCTAACACTCCCCCTTAGTGCCTAACCCTTATCCCCCCTCTCTGCAGCCTAACCTCCCCAACGCCATATCCTAACCCCCCACTCCCGCACGCTAAACCTGCGGCGGCAGTGCACACTTACCTTCGGGACCCTGTCAGGATATCGTTGCCGGGATCCTGATCTCCTCAGGATGCCAGCGTCTGTACTCTGGCGGCTTCAGGGATTCCGGCTGTTGGGATCCCGACAGCCAGGATCCTGAAGGCATACTTCTGGCATAATAACCGCCCAGCAGCATTGTCACCCTCTAGCACCCCCCCCCCCCCCCTTCCCACCATAAACCCAATACATATATTAAATGTATTATTTAATAATGTCCTGTTTCTTCATCATATAATTGCTAAGTACTCTACCTGGCGCAATGTGTATAACGTGCTCTACCTGGCGCAATGTGTATAACGTGCTCTACCTTGCTCTGTGTGTATAGGAGGTTCTGGTGCAATGTGTATAAGCGGCACTACTGTGTGGTGTATTGTGAATTGGTACTATGTGGCCATGCCCCTTCCCCATGAAGCCATACCCCTAATATTTTGATGCTTGCCGAAGGCGCGCACTGCCGCACATTTTCAGTGTGGGTAGGTGAGCAACAATTCACTTTCTGCCACAAGGGCACCAAAATTAGGATTTTAATTACCTACCTGTAAACCCTTTTCTCGTAGTCCATAGGGGATACTGGGAATCCATTCGGTACCATGGGGTATAGATGGGTCCACTAGGAGCCAGGGGGAATTTGAGAAATTGATAGTGTGCGCTGGCTCCTTCCTCTATGCCCCTCCTACCAGACTCAGTCTAGGAAACTGTACCCGTGGAGATGGACATACTTCGAGAGAAGGATATAAAAGGATAGGGTTGAGTTTATGAACCAGCACACACAAAACAAGAGGAAAACCATGCTAATCAAACTTGAAACCAGGAACAGCAACAGCTGAACCAATAACATTACTTAAACAAGTAACAGTGCAGGAAGAACGAAGCACCGGGCAGGCGACCAAGTATCACCTACGGACTACAAGAAAAGGATTTACCGGTAGGTAATTAATAGCCTATTTTCTCTTACGTCCTAGGGGATACTGGGAATCCATTTAGTACCATGGGGAAGTACCAAAGCTCCCAAACCGGATGGCAGAATGCTCAGGTTCCTGCAGAACCGATTGACCAAACTGAAGGTCCTCAGAGGCCAAAGTATCGCAGTTGTAAAACTTTGCAAACGTGTATGAACCTGACCAAGTAGCTGCTCAGCAAAGCTGTAAAGCCGAGACACCCCTGGCAGCCGCCCAAGAAGAACCCACCGACCTAGTAGAGTGGGCCTGTACAGATCTTGGAATCGGCAAGCCTGCCGTGGAATAAGCATGCTGAATAGTGACCCTGATCCAGCATGCAATTGACTGCTTCGAAGCAGGACACCCAATCTTGTTAGGATCATGAAGAACAAACAGCGAGTCCAATTTTCTGTGACGAGCTGTACGTTTAACATACACTTTCAAAGCCCTCACAATATCCAAAGACTTTGAAGTAGCAGAGGCGTCGGTAACAACCGGAACCACAATAGGTTGGTTGATGTGAAACGCAGACACCACTTTAGGAAGAAATTGCTGATGAGTCCTGAGTTCAGCTCTGTCCTCATGGAAAATTAAATAGGGGCTCTTGTGAGACAACGCCCCCAGTTCCGACACACGTCTTGCTGAAGCCAAGGCCAACAGTGTGATGGTATTCCACGTAAGATATTTTATGTCCACCTCCTATAATGGTTCAAACCAGTCCGATTGGAGGAGCTGTAACACCAAAATGAGATCCCGTGTGAGGCACAAAGGGAGGTTGGATGTGTAGAACCCCTTTCAAGAATGTCTGGACCTCAGTGAGAGAAGCCAATTGTTTCTGAAAGAAAACAGACAAGGCCGAAATCTGGACTTTTATGGAGCCCAGACGTTGGCCCACATCCACACCCGACTGCAGGAAAAGCAGGAAACGTCCCAGATGAAATTCCACTGCAGAATATTTTTTGCTCTCACACCAAGAGACGTATATCTTCTAAATACGGTGGTAATGTTTAGACGTTACTCCCTTCTTGCCTTGGATCATAGTCGGGATGACCCTGTCAGGGATCCCTCTCCTGGCTAGAATCAGCCATTCAACTTCCATGCCGTTAAACGTAGCTGCAGTAAATATTGATAGACAAACGGGCCCTGTTGTAGAAGATCCTCGCGAAGAGGTAGATGCCACGGATCTTCGAGCAGCATCTCGGGAAGATCCACATGCCAGGCCCTTCGTGGCCAGTCCAGAGAAATGAGCACTGCCTGAACCTTTTCCCTTTTTATTCTTTTTAGAATGCTTGGGATCACAGGGAGTGGAGGAAACACATACACCATCTGATAGACCCATGGCGTCATCAGAGCGTCTACCGCCACTGCCTGTGGGTCTCTCGTCCTGGAACAATATCGCTTGAGCTTCTTGTTGAGACGAGAGGCCATCATGTCGATTTGTGGATATCCCCATCGACGTGTCAAGCACCTGAACACCACCGGGTTAAGGCCCCACTCCCCTGGGTGCAGGTCGTGTCTGATGAGTAAGTCTGCTTCCCAGTTGTCCACTCCCAGAAAGAAGACCGCCGACAACGCCACGGCGTGTTTTTCCACCCAGAGGAGAATTCTTGACACCTTTGACATTGCGGCTCTGCTTTTCATGCCGCCTTGTCGGTTTATGTACGTCACTGCCATCACATTGTCTGTCCCACTGGACCTGAATGGCCCGATCCTGAAGAAGAGATCAGGCCTGCAGAAGGGCATTGTATATATCACTGAGTTCCAGAATGTTGATTGGAAGGACAACTATCCTGACTTGACCATCTTCCCTGAAACTGCACCCCCTGGGTGACTGCTCCCCAACCTCTGAGGCTTGCGTCTGTGGGTAGCAGAATCCAATTCTGAATCCCGAACCGCCGATCCTCGATTAGGTGAGAAGTCTGAAACCACCATAGAAGAGAGATACTGGCTTTTGGCGACAGACGGATCGTCTGGTGCATGTGAAGATGCGATCCGGACCATTTGTCCAACAGATCCAGCTGGAAGGATCTTGCATGAAACCTTCTGTACTGAAGCACCTCATAAGAGGCCACCACTTTCTCCAGAAGGCGAATGCACAGATGCACCGATATCCGGGTTGGCTTCAGGACAGCCAAAACCATCGACTGGATTACCAATGCCTTTTCCAAAGGAAGGAACACCTTCTGAGACTCTGTGTCCAGAATCATTCCCAGGAAAGGAAGCCTCTGTGTTGGTTCTAGGTGAGATTTCGGAAAGGTTCAGAATCCACCCGTGATCCAGGAGTAGACTAGTTGAGAGGGCAATGCTGTCCAATAACCTCTCCCTGGACGGTGCCTTTATCAGAAGATCGTCCAGGTACAGAATTATGTTCACTCCCTGTTTGCGGAGTAGAAACATCACCTCTGCCATCACCTTGGTGAACACTCTCGGTGCCGTGGAGAGACCAAATGGCAGGGCCTGGAACTGGTAGTGACAGTCCTGCAGTGCAAGCCGTAGATAAGCCTGATGAGGCGGCCAGATTGGAATGTGGAGGTATGCATCCTTGATGTCCAGAGACACTTTCTCCAGACCTGAGATCACCGCTCTCAGAGACTCCATCTTGAATTTGAACACTCTTAAGAACGGGTTCAACGACTTGAGGTTCATAATCGGTCTTACCGAACAGTCTGGTTTCGGCACTACAAATAAGTTGGACTAGTACCCCTTGTTTCGCAGTTGAGGTGTAACTGGAACAATGACCTGGGTATGTACCAGTTTTTGAATGGTGTTCTGTAAAGTTATACTTGCCTCTTGAGAAACTGGTAAGCCTGATTTGAAGAATCTGTGAGGTGGAAGCTCCTGGAACTCCAGTCTGTAGCCCTGGAAAAAACAGCTATGACCCAGGAATCCTGGCATGATCCCATCCAGACGTGACTGAAGAATTTTAACCGGGCTCCCACCTGGCGATCTTCCAGGTGTCGCTGTCCACCGTCAAGCAGATCCGGAGTTCTGTTCCTGTGAACCGGCAGATGCTGGTTTGCGAGGTTTACCTCTAGAGCCTCTGGCGGCAGTAGAAGAACCTATGGCCTTGCCCCTAAATTTGGCCGTCCGAAAGGACTGCAAATTGGGTCCTGAGTAGGCCTTCCTAGCTGGAGGACCAGCAGAAGGAAGAGATGCAGACTTACCCACCATAGCTTTGGAGATCCATTTGTTAAGTTAATTTCCAAATAAGGCCTCCCCTGTGAAAGGTATGCCCTCCAGAGCTTTCCTGGAGCCCGCATCTGCAGTCCACTGGCTTAGCCATAGACCCCTGCGTGCAGACACTGCCATAGTCGTAGTACGTGCATTAAGTAAGCCTATTTCTTTTATGACTTCCACCATAAAGTTTGCAGAGTCCTGTATATGTTGTAGGAACAAAACAACCTCCTCTTGAGGTAAAGTGTTTAACCCCTCAATCAGATTACCCGACCATTTAGCAATGGCTTTTGTAAGCTCTGTGGGCCACCCCAGCAGCTGTATACAAAGATTTGAGTGTAGTCTCAACTTTGCGGTCAGCCGCATCTTTTAGGGAGGTTGCACCCGGGACAGGCAATACAACTTTCCGTGAGAGCCTCGATACCGAGGCATCCACTATTGGTGGATTTTCCCATTTTTTCCTATCGTCAGGAGGGAAAGGGAAGGATGATAACAACCGTTTAGGGATTTGAAACTTTTTCTCAGGATTAACCCACGGTTCTTCAAACAGGGTATTTAGTTCCTTTGACACAGGAAAGGAGGCTGAGGATTTCTTCTTTATATTAAAATAAGATTCCTCACTTTCCTCTGTCACTGTATCAGGGAGATGCAGAACCTCTCTGATAGCCTCTATGAGAGCCTCTATTCCCTGTGACAGAGTACCATCCCCAACCTCTGAGTCCACCTCACCCTCCTCCATGTCAGACCCCTCATCACCCGAGTCAGACTGAAGGATATGGGCCAGAGTCAGAGCCGGATTAAGGGGGGGAGGTCCCGGGGGATACGTACCCCGGGCCCCCCTTTCTAAAAGGGCCCCCTGCCACACCACAGATCGGATCTCTCTTCAATCCGATCTGCGGTGCTGCACTCACGAGCCCCGGCTCCCCGCTGCCCTGTCCCTCCTCCTCCTTCAGTTCAGCGTGCGGCGCACCAATGACGGAGCCGCATGCTTGCTGAGCCGGACAGCAATTGGACAACTGAGCCGTCGCTCAGCTGCGCTGACTACAGCTCTAAGAAGAGTGCTCTAACAGCTGTAGTCAGGGCAGCTGAGCGACGGCTCAGCTGTCCAATTGCTGTCCGGCTCAGCAAGCCTGCGGCTCAGTCATTGGCGCGCCGCACGCTGAACTGAAGGAGGGATTCTTAGCGATGTGTGTGTATATATATATATATATATATATATATATATTGTGACAAGAACACTGGGATAGTGTTTGAGGGCAGGTATGTTTGTCCCAGGTTCTTGTCTTACATGTATTAGAAAAATGAAAACTTCTAGGAATATGTTTTGTTTTGTTAGAACCTTTTCAGTTTGGTGGAAAAGCTGGGTAAGGGCCCTGAAAGAGAGATGGGGCAAGTTCCAGACATTGGGCCCAGTTCGGGTCTTTGGCCTCACAGAAGGCTAATCAGGCTTTCAGCTGTGTAAGAGTGTTATAGAGCTGCTGGCCTGATTAGGGTGTGCAGACTGCCTGGGAAGACTGCAGGATCTCTGTGAGAGAAACACGCTTCCTAATACAAGTGAGCTATACAGTGTTTGCTGGAGAACTCTGTGTTTTTTGTTTAGTGATAGTTAGGAACATCTTGTGTTTAGTTAGTGCCGGACAGGCAAGGTATTTTCTTTTGCTGTTTGTTTTATTTTCTGTTTAATAAAACTGGCTGGGGCCAGTTGTACTGGAAACTGGACTTGTGTGGTTCCTCAGCTGCAGCAGGCTGCCATTTATCCCAGGAAACGGCACCTTGTACCCTTACAGTGTTACAACTTGGTGGAGAATGCGAGCATGCCGTTCTGCGCATAAGTGAAAGCAGTAGCTTTGTGAGGCCTGCAGAAAACGGTGGTTTATGCAGATACAGCCCAGTGTGAAGTTACTGAGACTCGCCCAGAGGATTTGATATATGTCCTGGGTGAAAGCAGCTACAAAGCCGCCTGAAAAGTCTGTCGACATGGAGGAACTGCTCAAAGCCTTGCTGCAAGCTACAGCGGCTCAGCAGGAGGCCAACAGACAGCAGCAGGTGGCACTGGAGGAAAATTGGAGACTACAGCGAGAGGCCTTAACAGAAGTGATGCAGAGCCTTGCAGCCCGGATTGGAGATATGGCCGTCAGTGCTCCGACCAGCTCTAGTTCTATACGGGCCAGTCACTTCCTGCAGAAAATGACAGAGGCTGATGATGTGGAGGCCTACCTGACCACGTTTGAAAGGACTGCTGAGCGTGAGAACTGGCCGAAAGCACAGTGGACCAGTCTGCTGGCACCTTTTCTGTCAGGTGAGCCCCAAAAAGCGTACTTTGATTTAAGCCCTGCTGAGGCTCGGGACTATGATAAACTAAAGACTGATATCCTGACCCGCCTGGGAGTCACGCTGTCAGTACGAGCACAACGGGTGCACCGTTGGGTGTACGCCATGGAGAAGCCTCCTCGCTCCCAGATGCACGACCTTATTCAGCTAACAAAAAAATGGTTACAGCCAGAGACATTAACTGGTCCCCAGATGGTTGAAAGAGTCGTCATGGACCGCTACTTGAGATCTTTGCCCATGGTCCTGCGCAAGTGGGTGAGCCATGGGAACCCGGGTACTGCTGACCAATTAGTGGACATGGTAGAGAGGTATTTGGCAGCAGAGGAACTACTGATGACCACCCAGCAACCCATAGATCCTCGACAGCGCCCTTCAGTAAAGACTGGTAAGACTGTTCCGTGGGAAAACGTTGCTGGGCGGTTAAGAGAACGCAAGGCTGGAGAGACTGTAAATACTGACCCTGGAGACAGGCCAATGGGGCTAGAACGGTCTATGCTGCCCAAACGGGTTGATAATCGTGTGATTAAATGTTTTAGGTGTGGTATGCCAGGTCATGTTATTGCCAATTGCCCAGTCACGCAAGAACCCATGCAATGTGATGCTGCCTTTGAATGTCGCAGAATGTCTTTCTTTGCTAGGTTAGCCTGTACTGTGGTACCTTCACCTGAGCTGGAAAAACAAATGTGTGATGTGTTCTTAGAGGGTAACCGGGTAGAGGCCTTGCTAGATTCAGGAAGTTTAGTTACCCTCGTGAAAGCTGGGTTAGTGAACCCCTTAAAGGTCCAGCAAATACCTATTGGGGTAACTTGCATACATGGGGATACCCAACATTATGTCACTGCTGAAGTGAATATAGAAACTTGTTGTGGGTCAGCAATTGTTAAAGTAGGACTGGTCCCCACCTTGGTGCATGAGGCCATAATAGGGAGGGATTTTCCTCATTTTTGGAAACTGTGGGAATCACGGTTATCAACAGATGTGAGAAGTAAAGAGCCAGTTGATAATACCGGTGATTGTATGGATGTACGTGTGTCTTCGGAACTTTCTGACCCTTTGCCTTTTGCTAGTTTGGCTGGGGAAGTGACAGATGGGGAGTCCAGTGAGGACCCTCTTGCTGGGAACAGAGACATAGTAGTTAGAACTGAAAGCGTGCCTGGCCTGGAGGTAAAGAAGGATCTGTTTGCGTCTGAACAGTTAAAGGATCCTACCTTAATAAAGGCTAGAGAGAATGTTAAGTTTGTTAATGGGGAACCTGTGGTACGAGGTGACAGGGTTACATATCCCCACATGGCCATTTGTAATGAGCTCTTGTACCACATTGTCAAAAGGAGAGGTGAGGATGTGGTGGAACAGCTGGTAGTTCCCCAGCCTTATCGGAGAACGGTACTAGATTTAGCTCATAGTCACGTTACCGCAGGACATTTAGGGGCAGAAAAAACCACTGAAAGAGTTTTACAAAGGTTCTTTTGGCCAGGAGTTTATAAAGAAGTGTCTGAATATTGTTCTTCCTGTCCTGAATGCCAGTATCATGCCCCTAGACCCCATTTCAGGAGCCCACTAGTTCCCATGCCTATTATAGAGGTCCCGTTTGACAGAATAGCCATGGATCTCGTGGGGCCCTTGTTAAAGTCTGCTCGGGGCCATCAGTATATCCTGGTAATTATGGACTATGCCACTCGATATCCTGAGGCTGTCCCTTTACGCACTATCACAACCAAGGCGATAGCTAGGGAGCTGGTGCAGGTTTTTAGTAGAGTGGGAATACCAAAAGAAATTTTGACTGACCAAGGTACTCCATTTATGTCAAGGATCAAGAAAGAATTGTGCAAATTATTTAAGGTCACTCACCTCAGGACGTCCATCTACCATCCCCAAACTGACGGGTTGGTGGAAAGGTTTAATAAAACATTAAAAAGTATGTTAAAAAAGGATGTTGAGAGAGATGGGAAAAACTGGGATTGTTTGTTGCCCTACTTGTTAATGGCCATCAGAGAAGTTCCTCAGTCCTCTACGGGGTTTTCTCCATTTGATTTGTTGTATGGTAGACACCCCAGAGGGCTGTTGGACATTGCCAAAGAGATGTGGGAAGGACAGCCCACTCCTTATAGAAGCGTTATTGAACATGTAACACAAATGCAGGATAGGATTGCAGCCGTGGTACCTGTTGTCAGAGAGAACATGGAACAGGCCCAAAGTGCTCAACAGAGGGTCTATAACCGGAGTGCCAAGATACGGGAATTTGCTCCTGGAGATAGAGTTCTTGTTTTGGTACCCACTGTGGAAAGCAAATTCCTAGCTAAATGGCAGGGTCCATTTGAGATTAGGGAAAAAGTGAATGAGGTTAATTACAAAGTATACCAGCCGGGAAAGAGAAAACCCGAACAAATCTACCATGTTAACTTAATCAAACCCTGGAAAGATAGGTTGTCTGTCAGCGGAGCCTTGCCCTTCGGTGTCTTCACCTCGGTTGCTTCCCGCAGTGAAGGTGTCAGAGACATTATCAGCTGATCAGAACAATCAGGTTAAAGAATTTCTCATCCAAAATAGGGAGATATTTTCAGAGCTGCCTGGCCGAACGACCATAATAAAACATGACATTGTCACAGAACCAGGGGTCAGGGTTAATTTAAAGCCATATAGGATTCCTGAAGCTCAGCGAGAAGCTGTTTCTAAAGAAGTTAAAACCATCTTAGAACTTGAAGTCATAGAGGAATCTAACAGTGAGTGGTCCAGTCCCATAGTGCTCATCCCGAAGCCCGACGGTAGCATACGCTTCTGTAATGACTTTTGTAAGTTAAATGAGGTGTCCAAGTTTGACGCATACCCCATGCCCCGTGTGGATGAGCTTATAGAAAGGCTGGGAACAGCCAGGTTTCTCACCACGTTGGACCTGACCAAAGGTTACTGGCAAATACCTTTATCTGATAGTGCAAAAGAAAAAACAGCCTTTTCGGTTCCGGAGGGGCTGTACCAGTATAAGATGTTACCCTTTGAGTTGCATGGGGCTCCAGCAACCTTTCAACGGGCGATGGATAAAATTTTGAGGCCCCACAGAAAATATGCAGCTGCCTATTTGGATGATGTGGTAATTCACAGTACAGACTGGGGGTCCCATTTGGTTAAAGTACAAGCAGTACTGGACTCAATCAGAGAGGCAGGGTTAACTGCTAACCCAAAGAAGTGCTGCCTCGCAATGGAGGAGGTCAAATACTTGGGCTTCACCATAGGCAGAGGTCTGATTAGGCCCCAATTGAATAAAATTGATGCTATTCAAAACTGGCCTCATCCAGTGAATAAAAAACAGGTAAGGGCTTTTCTGGGAATAACTGGGTACTATAGACGGTTTATTCCCAATTTTGCAACCACAGCTGTGCCGTTGTCAGACCTTACCAAAGGGAAGCAGTCAAATATGGTGAAATGGAACCCTGATGCAGAAAAAGCGTTCCAAGTGTTAAAAGTGGCTTTGTGTTCACAACCGGTGTTGATAACACCAGATTTTTCAAAAGAATTTGTGGTACAGACAGATGCCTCAGAGGTAGGGATGGGCGCTGTGCTGTCCCAAACCAGAGATGGGTACGAACACCCTATCATTTATTTGAGTAGGAAACTCAATGAGCATGAAAAAAGGTATGCCATTGTGGAAAAGGAGGCTTTGGCCATTAAGTGGGCACTAGATACCTTGAGATATTACCTCTTGGGTAGATAATTCAGACTAGTGACGGATCATGCCCCTTTAAAATGGATGTATGTAAATAGAGGCAAGAATGCTCGTGTAACTAGATGGTTTCTAGCGTTGCAGGATTTTAAGTTTACTGTCGAACATAGACCGGGTACACATCTGGCCAACGCAGATGCATTGTCCCGCATCTTCTGTTTGGGGGCTACAAGTGTTCCGGCCCCTAGGTCGAAACAGGGGAGGGGGATATGTGACAAGAACACTGGGATAGTGTTTGAGGGCAGGTATGTTTGTACCAGGTTCTTGTCTTACATGTATTAGAAAAATTAAAACTGCTAGGAATATGTTTTGTTTTGTTAGAACCTTTTCAGTTTGTTGGAAAAGCTGGGTAAGGGCCCTGAAAGAGAGATGGGGCAAGTTCCAGACATTGGGCCCAGTTCGGGTCTTTGGCCTCACAGAAGGCTAATCAGGCTTTCAGCTGTGTAAGAGTGTTATAGAGCTGCTGGCCTGATTAGGGTGTGCAGACTGCCTGGGAAGACTGCAGGATCTCTGTGAGAGAAACACGCTTCCTGATACAAGTGAGCTATACAGTGTTTGCTGGAGAACTCTGTGTTTTTTGTTTAGTGATAGTTAGGAACATCTTGTGTTTAGTTAGTGCAGGACAGGCAAGGTATTTTCTTTTGCTGTTTGTTTTATTTTCTGTATAATAAAACTGGCTGGGGCCAGTTGTACCGGAAACTGGACTTGTGTGGTTCCTCAGTTGCTGCAGGCTGCCATTTATCCCAGGAAACGGCACCTTGTACCCTTACAGTGTTACAATATATATATATATATATTTTTTTTTTTTTTAGTCCATGGGGACCCCCTGCTCTTTAGTGCACCAGGCCTCCCGGGGCCTTAATCCGGCTCTGGCCAGAGTACGTTTTTGTGGACAGATGGCGAGGGACTGAGATGCTAGCTTGGGTACTGAGTCCTTTTTCATCAACTCATCCACAGACTGCCTTAAGTACTGCGTCTCTTTCTCATTTCAAGATAACTTAGTAGAAATGGAAGAAATTATTCCCCTAATAGAATCCAGCCATGCTGGTTCTGCCCCACTAGCCTGGTAAGGGACACTACACTGAGTACACACTAGTGAACCCCCTGGAGAAGAGGAACATTGTGCCTTACATGAAACACTTTTTGTCTGACATACTCTATAGTGATAGCCCACACACACAAAAAAAGGTTAAATGCACAATTAACCCACAAAGAGCCCTTCCAGGGAGACAGAGAGAGAGTCTGGAGCCAGCACACGGCACCCTTAACGCTAATGCCAAGCTTATCCGGGTTGCAGACTAAGTACCTAGATTAGGGACTTAGGGGGTCATTCTGACCCGATCGCATGCTGCAATTGTTCGCAGCGCAGCGATCGGGTAGGAACGGCGCATGCGCCAGTGCCGCAGTGCACCGACGCATGCCAGACGGCCGACTTTACCTAGTGATCGCCTCTGCCTGATTGACAGGGCGGGAGGGGGCGGCGGGGCGGCACGGCGGCGTTAAGCTGCCATTTTCGGGGGCGCGGTCCGGCCAACGCAGGCGTGGCCGGGCCGCGCGCGTGGCGGGCCGCAGCGGCTGCGTGATGTCACACGTAGCCGCTGCAACCCGAACAGCAACGAGTAACTCCCGGCCAGCCGCAGGAGCTGCGCTGGCTGGGAGTTACTCTTCAAGTACAAAAGCATCGCCGCTGTGTGATGCTTTTGTACATGTGCGGGGGGGCCAGACTGACATGAGGGGCGGACTAGCCCTGTTCTAGGCATCCCCCCGCATGTCTGGGAAGATGATCGTAGCTGTGCTAAATTTAGCACAGCTATGATCAACTCAGAGTGACCCCCTTAGTACACTAATAACCGCCCCCAACCCCACTATGACCCCCTGGTGCCGCTGAGGTAATATGGAGTCTCTCTGGAGGAGCTGCGCATCCCTGTCAGTCAGCATCTGTGTCAGCTGCAGAGGGAAAATGGCGCTGGTGAGCTGCTGGATCCGCTCATAGTGAAGCCCCGCCCCTTCAATGACGCGCGGTCTTCCCGCTCTTTTTTATACTGGCTGTATGTGCCTGAGTGCATAAAATGGAGACAGATTCCTTTTATGGCTTTGCTGCCAGTCTGGGTACTGTGTCCGCTGTCTGTCTGTACACAGGTGGGAGATGCAGTCCGCCCCGCTTAGAAGCCGTGCGTCTCCGTACCCTCATAAGAGTCAAGCAGCGAGTGAGACGCTGGAGTGCTGAGCGAGACGCTGTGAGGAGGTGACCTGGAAGCGGAAGTGCCCCCGCGGCTCGGGCATGCACGAGCGGGTGAGGGGGGTGAGCGGAGGTGCCGGAGTGGGGTGCCCGAATCAGCACAGAACAGGTACTGGGAACCGGGTAGGGGGGGGGGGGGCAGAGCAAGCGCCGATAGGGGGACCAGAGCGGAGCGCACAGCTGCCGCTTTCTCTGTGTAGGTTTGTAAGGGTAAGCGTAAGTTTGAGGGAGGGCTGACTTGTGCTAGTGAGGTACTGTGACTGAGGGGCTGTGATTTGTGTATGTGTGAGGGTCTGAGTTTTTGTGTGTGTGAGAGGAGGCAGTGATTGTGTGTGAGGGGTTGAGAGTTTGTGTGAGGGGCATAAAAACTTTTAGTGCGTGTAAGGGGCTGAGTTTTTTTAGTTGTGAGGGGCAGAGGTGTTTTAGCATGTAGGGCTGCCTGTGTTTTTTTTTTTGTGTATGTACTAGGTACTGCCCAGTGACGCTGCTGCGGACGAGTCACGAAATTGCTGCCACCACAGCCTACCTGAGTTTAATGCTGCTGCCAATAAAAGCTGCACTAGGGGGCCAGAGTCTGCTGCTGCAGTCATCAGAGGAGTGGACGGAGGGGGCTGGAGACTGCTACTGTTGCTGCTGCTGCCACTGCTGCATATAAGAGAAGGATCAGGGGGTGCACAAGGATAGATAAGTATAAATCTAACTTCATTATTGTATAAGTGAGTGTTCTTCGTGTTTATCGCCTGTTCTCTTTGTCCTTCCTTTTCTCCCCTTGTCCCAGTTTATTTTGTATTATCAATTACTGTCCCATCGTTGTATATTGTTTCTCGTCACAGCTAGGCTTTAGTACTGTATTGCATTACATAGATTGTTTTTCGTTTTCTTTTTTTTCTTCTGAAGATTACAGGGAGTTAGACCTAACATACAAGATGGGTGGGGCTGTGATTGGGGCTCTCACTCAGTGCATGTCGTGCAAGATGTATACGCACCTGGAGCTACCGGCCCAGTGTGATTACATCTGCACGAGGTGTGAGTGAACGGTTGCCCTGGAAGTCCAGGTAACTGATCTAGAGCAGACCATTACGCGGCTGAGGGAGATTCACAATCTCGAGCAAGGCTTAGATAGAACGGTGGAGGAGTTGAGGGAGGGGTCACTGGTAGATGAGGATGAGAATGACCAGGTAGAAGGAAGAAAAAGAGGGGGAGGCTTGACATCTCTGAACTATCAAATCCCAACAAATTTGCCCGATTGGACGAGGAGTCGGTGGAGGATAGTGAGGAAATGACGGTGCCGGAGGAGACTTCCCTCTAGCAACCAGAAGAGCGGTCCCTCTGGCGTAGTTGGGATAAAAGATAGTGAGGTACCTAGTCAGATTGTGGTGGTAGGGGATTCTATCATCAGAAAGACAAATAGGGCAATCTGCTACTGGGACCATGATCACCGTACAGTCTGTTGTCTCCCGGGTGCAGCACATCGCGGACTGGGTAGATAGATTGTTGGAAGGGGCTGGGAAGGACCCGGCGGTCTTGGTGCATGTTGGCACCAATGACAAAGTTAGTGGAAGGTGGGATGTCCTTAAGAAAGACTATAGGGACTTAGGCAAGAAACTTAAGGCAAGGACATCTAAGGTAATATTCTCTGAAATATTACCCATGCCACGCGCTAGTCCAGGGAGGCAGAGGGAGATTAGGTGATGTGATGGTGATGGAAATGTGTGGCTTAGGGACTGGTGCAGGAAAGAGGGGTTTGTGTTCCTGGAACACTGGGCAGACTTCTCAGTCAGGCGCCATCTTTTTTGTCGTGATGGATTGCACCTGAATGAGGAGGGGGCAGCGGTGCTGGGGGGGAAGGATGGTTAGAAGGTTGGAGGAGATTTTAAACTAGGAGCCTGGGGGAAGGGTAAAGCTAGAAACTACGGGTCATGCAGTGAGAATAGTGGGGATGGCGGTAGTAAACGAAATGGGGGAGGGAAGGAGCGGTTGGTAAGGGTACTAACATGGATACTAAAAGAGGTTTTATCAAAACACTAACTAATAACGATTACGGGTCATCGTTGCTATATAAGGTGAATGATGTCCCTAACACAAGGGGAAATACTTATCTTAGTTGTATGTATGTAAACGCTAGAAGCATTACAGGTAAAATGGGTGAACTCGAAATACTTGCAGCAAGCAAACAGTATGATATTATAGGCATTACTGAAACTTGGTGGGACGAATCTCATGATTGGACAGTCAATCTAGAGGGTTATACGCTGTTTAGGAGAGACAGACTAAATAAATGGGGTGGAGGGGTGTGTCTTTACGTAAAACCTTTTTTAAAACCTGATATACAGGAAGATATGCAGGAGGGGACTGTAGACACTGTTGAGACGTTATGGGTAGAAATTGCAAGCGGGGAAAAGGGAATAAAAAAGTTAGTATTGGGTTTATGCTACAGGCCGCCTGGTATTAATTTATCTGATGAGGAATTGTTACTAAAGCAAATTGAAAGAGCTGCAGGAGTAGGAGACATAGTAGTGATGGGAGATTTTAACTATCCAGAGATAAACTGGAAAAACGATTCATGCGATACTGCTAGGGGTAATATGTTTTTAAACATACTAAATGATAACTTCTTAGTTCAACTAATCGAGGAACCTACCAGGTACAATGCAATCTTAGACCTGGTATTAACAAACAATGGGGAATTGGTGTCAAGTATTATGGTAGGGGAGCCCATAGGTAACCACAATATGGTCACATTCAATATCAGTTTTCATAAACAGTCCTATACTGGCTCAACTAGGACTCTAAACTTTAGAAAAGCCAACTTTGACATGCTGAGGGAAGCTTTAAGGGATATTGAGTGGGCTACTTTGTTTCAAGGAAAAAATACTATGGAGAAATGGGATGTATTAAAATCACTGCTAGCTAAAAATACTCTCAAATTTATTTCTACGAGCAGCAAAAAAAGGAATAAAAATCACAAACAGATGTGGCTTAACAAAAAGATAAAGGAACTTATGGGCAAGAAAAGGCGTGCATTTAAAAAATACAAATCTGCACTATAAGGACTGTAACAAAATATGCAAAAAAAGAAATAAGAGCGGCTAAAGTAGAAACTGAAAAATTAGTAGCAAAGGAAAGCAAAGCGAATCCCAAAAAAATCTTTAAATACATCAATAACAAGAGATTGAAGGAGAAGAATATAGGCCCTTTAAAAGACAAGTTGGGAGTCTTAATCAAAAATGATAATGACATAGCGGACAAACTAAAATAGTTTTTTTCAACGGTATTTACAAGAGAGGACCAAATTCAGGGACTAGCACACAATCTCAATAATATTAATGAGAATATCCCACTGATAAGTACTTATTTAAGTGAGGAGGTAGACTGTGACCGATTAAAACATTTAAAGATTAATAAGTCACCGGGTCCAGAAGGTATTCACCCATGGGCTCTAATTGAGCTTCACTCCGAACTTGCAAAACCGCTATTTATGATCTTTAAAGATTCAGTTATATCAAGTATGGTTCCCAAGGACTGGTGTATAGCGGAAGCAGTGCCTAAATTCAAAAAGGGAAGTAAAGCTGAACCGGGTAATTATAGACCAGTTAGTCTTACATCAATAGTGGGGAAAGTATTGGAAGGTATTCTAAGGGATAGTATTCAGAAGTTCCTTGAAGCCGATAAGGTTATTAAAAGGAATCAACATGGATTTGTGAAGGACAGATCATGTCAAACCAACTTACTTGGCTTTTATGAAACAGTAAGTGCGAACCTTGATCAGGGTAAGGAGGTAGATGTAATCTTTTTAGACTTTGCCAAAGCTTTCGACACAGTACCACACACGCGACTTATCTACAAGCTACAAGAAATAGGGCTAGCGAGCACAATATGTACTTGGGTTAAAAACTGGTTAGATAATAGGGAGCAGCGCGTTGTGGTTAATGGATCATTTTCAAATTGAAAAAACCGAAAAGAGAGCGCAAAAAGACTGAAATTAATCCATATTTAATGTAGCTAAAATATGCACATAAACCATACTTTAATCTATACCAAATGGCCAATAAATTTAAAACAGACTTAAAACATTAAAATAAGAATTTACTTACCGATAATTCTATTTCTCGTAGTCCGTAGTGGATGCTGGGAACTCCGTAAGGACCATGGGGAATAGCGGCTCCGCAGGAGACTGGGCACAAAAGTAAAGCTTTAGGACTACCTGGTGTGCACTGGCTCCTCCCCCTATGACCCTCCTCCAAGCCTCAGTTAGGATACTGTGCCCGGACGAGCGTACACAATAAGGAAGGATTTATGAATCCCGGGTAAGACTCATACCAGCCACACCAATCACACCGTACAACCTGTGATCTGAACCCAGTTAACAGTATGATAACAGAGGAGCCTCTGGATAGATGGCTCACAACAACAATAACCCGATTTAGTTAACAATAACTATGTACAAGTATTGCAGACAATCCGCACTTGGGATGGGCGCCCAGCATCCACTACGGACTACGAGAAATAGAATTATCGGTAAGTAAATTCTTATTTTCTCTGACGTCCTAGTGGATGCTGGGAACTCCGGGAGGACCATGGGGATTATACCAAAGCTTCCAAACGGGCGGGAGAGTGCGGATGACTCTGCAGCACCGAATGAGAGAACTCCAGGTCCTCCTCAGCCAGGGTATCAAATTTGTAGAATTTTGCAAACGTGTTTGCCCCTGACCAAGTAGCTGCTCGGCAAAGTTGTAAAGCCGAGACCCCTCGGGCAGCCGCCCAAGATGAGCCCACCTTCCTTGTGGAATGGGCTTTTACAGATTTGGGCTGTGGCAGGCCTGCCACAGAATGTGCAAGCTGTAATTGTATTACAAATCCAACGAGCAATAGTCTGCTTAGAAGCAGGAGCACCCAACTTGTTGGGTGCATACAGGATAAACAGCGAGTCAGATTTTCTGACTCCAGCCATCCTGGAAACATATATTTTCAGGGCCCTGACTATGTCCAACAACTTGGAGTCCTCCAAGTCCTTAGTAGCCGCAGGTACCACAATAGGTTGGTTCAGATGAAACACTGAAACCACCTTAGGGAGAAAATGAGGACGAGTCCTCAATTCCGCCCTGTCTGAATGGAAGATCAGATAAGGGCTTTTACAGGATAAAGCCGCCAATTCTGACACGCGCCTGGCCGAGGCCAGGGCCAACAGCATGACCACTTTCCATGTGAGATACTTTAACTCCACAGATTCAAGTGGTTCAAACCATTGTGACTTTAGGAACCCCAAAACTACATTGAGATCCCAAGGTGCCACTGGAGGCACAAAAAGGAGGCTGTATATGCAGTACCCCTTTTACAAACGTCTGAACTTCAGGAACTGAAGCTAGTTCTTTCTGGAAGAAAATTGACAGGGCCGAAATTTGAACCTTAATGGACCCCAATTTTAGGCCCATAGACACTCCTGTTTGCAGGAAATGCAGGAATCGACCTAGTTGAAATTCCTCCATCGGGGCCTTACTGGCCTCGCACCACGCAACATATTTTCGCCAGATGCGATGATAATGCTTTGCGGTTACATCCTTCCTGGCTTTGATCAGGGTAGGGATGACTTCATCCGGAATGCCTTTTTCCTTCAGGATCCGGCGTTCAACCGCCCTGCCGTCAAACGCAGCCGCGGTAAGTCTTGGAATAGACAGGGTCCTTGATGGAGCAGGTCCCTTCTTAGAGGTAGAGGCCACGGGTCCTCCGTGAGCATCTCCTGAAGCTCCGGGTACCAAGTCCTTCTTGGCCAATCCGGAGCCACGAGTACAGTTCTTACTCCCCTCCGTCTTATAATTCTCAGTACTTTTGGTAAGAGAGGAAGAGGAGGGAACACACACACTGACTGGTACACCCACGGTGTCACCAGAGCGTCCACAGCTATTGCCCGAGGGTCCCTTGACCTGGCGCAATACCTGTCCAATTTTTTGTTTAGGCGGGACGCCATCATGTCCACCTTTGGTTTTTCCCAACGGTTTACAATCATGTGGAAGACTTCTGCTGAGGAAGTCTGTTTCCCAGTTGTCCACTCCCGGAATGAACACTGCTGACAATGCTATCACATGATTTTCCGCCCAGCGAAAAATCCTTGCAGCTTCTGCCATTGCCCTCCTGCTTCTTGTGCCGCCCTGTCTGTCTACGTGGGCGACTGCCGTGATGTTGTCCGACTGGATCAGCACCGGCTGACCTTGAAGCAGAGGTCTTGCTTGGCTTAGGGCATTGTAAATGGCCCTTAGCTCCAAGATATTTATGTGAAGTGATGTCTCCAGGCTTGACCACAAGCCCTGGAAATTTCTTCCCTGTGTGACTGCTCCCCAGCCTCGCAGGCTGGCATCCGTGGTCACCAGGACCCAGTCCTGAATGTCGAATCTGCGCCCTCTAGAAGATGAGCACTCTGCAACCACCACAGGAGAGACACCCTTGTCTTTGGTTACAGGGTTATCCGCTGATGCATCTGAAGATGCGATCCGGACCATTTTTCCAGCAGGTCCCACTGGAAAGTTCTTGCGTGGAATCTGCCGAATGGAATTGCTTCGTAGGAAGCCACCATTTTTCTCAGGACCCTTGTGCACTGATGCACTGACACTTGGCCTGGTTTTTAGGAGGTTTCTGACTAGTTCGGATAACTCCCTGGCTTTCTCCTCCTGGAGAAACACCTTTTTCTGGACTGTGTCCAGGATCATCCTTAGGAATAGAAGACGTGTCGTCGGGATCAGCTGCGATTTTGGAATATTAAGAATCCAACCGTGCTGCCGCAACACTACTTGAGATAGTGCTACCCCGACTACCAACTGTTCCCTGTATCTTGCCCTTATCCGGAGATCGTCCAAGTAAGGGATAATTAAAACTCCCTTCCTTCGAAGGAGTATCATCATTTCGGCCATTACTTTGGAAAAGACCCGGGGTGCCGTGGACAAACCAAACGGCAGCGTCTGAAACTGATAGTGACAGTTCTGTACCACAAACCTGAGGTACCCTTGGTGAGAAGGGTAAATTGGGACATGGAGATAAGCATCCTTGATGTCCAGAGACACCATATAATCCCCTTCTTCCCGGTTTGCAATCACCGCTCTGAGTGACTCCATCTTGAATTTGAACCTTTGTATGTAAGTGTTCAAGGATTTCAGATTTAAATTAGGTCTCACCGAGCCGTCCGGCTTCGGTACCACAAACAGCGTGGAATAATACCCCTTTCCGTGTTGTAGGAGGTATTGAGGTGTGGAATCTTATATAATATATATTTATTATATCATATATTGATTTATGCTTTATGTATCTTACATCTGCAAATATATTATAATAGGCTTACAAATTAGGTTGGCTCATAGCTAAAGGGGCAGAGATTAGCACTAGTCCAATCACACAGCAATGTACATTATATGAACATTCCTATACATATGCATGTGATTGGCTCATTTGGGTTTAGGAATTATATATCTACTTGTCCAAGAGATATGTCAAGGTAAAGTGTAATTATACTTTACAGAGATATATAATCCTGGCTCATTGACTATGTGGGTATGAATATAGCTACTGAAAACAATTACTGTCCAAGCAATACATCTGTGCACATGGTAAATATACTTTATGCAGGGATGTATCCTTCTGGCTCATTTGATATATCAATGCTCTATACCTTAGGGGTATAAATATATTGTCCAACTTTGCAGAGCCTTATATAATATATGCAGATTTGTATGATTTAGAGATTCCAAAAAATGAGTTTGAACCATGGAATAATAGCTCTATTTCAATAACACTTTATTCTAGGTATACAAAATACAAGATATGAAAAACACAATGATAATAAATCCTATAATTATTATTAACTGCAGTACATATTAAACAAACACAAACAATATTACAAACTTAAACGATTAACACACATACTGTACACTTGCAAGAATTATTGAGGGTTAAATGCATAGCTACCTTCTTCTGATGTCTTAGGATCCTTTCCTTGTCTCTTTCCCTCTGCACTCACTAAAGACTGCTCCAAACCCTGTCTTATATCCCAACTTTAACAATCCCAATTTACATATTCAAAGGTGTTGTAAAACATATCAGATAATTTGTTCAACAGTGACGAGCAGGGGGTGAATTCTGGAGTCATAGCGTCTGATATTTGTTTGTCTATCAAGGTTTTCCTTTGGTTATTTTGGAGTGTAAATACTGCTAGTGTTCATCAACATTTGAGACTTCGTTAATTCAATTGATCCTAGGAGTCATTGTCTCAAAGCAGAAGGCCGAATAACATACATTGCTCAGGATATGCAGATTCCTGATTGTAGTCTTAGGCACTTCCTTGCGCATGCCATTACCTGTGTGCCTTTGAAGTGACCTAAACCAAGTGGCTTGCTGATTTTATCTATCAGAATCAAATTATTCATTTGCTACAGACATATATCTGTATGCAGACATTGCATTACATTATTCCCTACTATGCCTATACACACAAAAGCATACACATATATACCATCTAACTAGATCGATACTTCCTATGCATGTTCACTATGGTTACATCGCCTATTTATAATGAATTATATTTTGATTCAGACAACATCCATTGCCCTAATATTATATTGAGTGCGGACAATTACCTATATGTCAACAGAGGGGTACCTTGATTATCACCTGCTGGGAATACAGCTTGTGAATGGCTTCCCATACCGCCTCACTGTCGGAGGGAGACGTCGGTAAAGCAGACTTTAGGAAACGGCGAAGGGGAGACGTCTCGAATTCCAATTTGTACCCCTGAGATACCACCTGAAGGATCCAGGGGTCCACCTGTGAGTGAGCCCACTGCACGCTGAAATTTTTGAGACGGGCCCCCACCGTGCCTGAGTCCGCTTGTAAAGCCCCAGCGTCATGCTGATGTCACAATCCTGACTGTAGGCTTTATATTTGGTGACTTACCCCTGCCATCTGTCCTGGATCCTGTGTCTTTTCACTCACGGAGTTAAACAGCTTGTCAGCACTATGAGTTTTCCTGAGTTCTCTGCCTGAGAGGTAATCAGCTCCACCTGTGGTGATCTCCTGTGTGAGGCTGAATTCAGTAATCTAAAAGCAAGCATCCTGTGTTTTGCAGAAGTCCAGGCTTCAGTGTTCTCTTGGCCTGCTAGGCCTCATTCTACATCACAGCCTTGGCTAGAGTAGTCACATGACAGTGACATCACCTAATCCTGCCCACCAATCATCAAGGACCAGGAAGTATAAATCAGGAGGCTGAGTTGGAATCTGGGCCAGTTCCTTGTGTCACATACAGCCTTGTGTGGGTCTTAAGCTGAGCTCCCTAAAGGTAACCTTTGTACCTAAGTTCCTGTGGAAACTCTGTTCCCTTGTTACCGTTTGGTTTATTTGTGTGTTGCCATTTGATTTCACCATTTCCCTGAGTCTCAATGTAAAGGTACAGCTGCAATGTTTCGTCTTAAAGGCACAGTACTGAATTCCGTGTTCTCCACTGAAAACCACAGCTGTCGTGTTTCAGTTTTACTACTGTTGTAGTTGGGATCTCCAGGGCTCAGCACATCAGTGCCTCAGCATCTCCGTGCCTCAGTGCCTCAGTACCTCCGCGCCTCAGCATCTCCGTGCCTCAGTGCCTCAGCACCTCCGTGCTTCCAGCACCTCCGTGCATCAGTACCTCCGTGCCTCAGTACCTCCGTGCCTCAGTACCTCCGTGCCTCAGCACCTCAGTGCCTCAGCATCTCCGTGCCTCAGCACCTCAGTATCTCCGTGCCTCAGCACCTCCGTGCTTCCAGCACCTCCGTGCATCAGTACCTCCGTGCCTCAGTACCTCAGCATCTCCGTGCTTCCAGCAGCTCCGTGCCTCAGTACCTCCGTGCCTCAGCACCTCCGTGCCTCAGCACCTCCGTGCCTTAGTACCTCCGTGCCTCTACGCATCCCAGTGCCTCTACGCACCTCAGTGTCCCCAAGCACCTCAGTGTCCCCAAGCACCTCAGTGTCCCCAAGCACCTCAGTGTCCTCAAGCACCTCAGTGTCCTCAAGCACCTCAGTATTCTCAAGCACCTCAGTGTCCCCAAGCACCTCAGTGTCCCCAAGCACCTCAGTGTCCCCAAGCACCTCAGTGTCCCCAAGCACCTCAGTGTCCTCAAGCACCTCAGTGTCTCCAAGCACCTCAGTGTCTCCAAGCATCCCGTGCCCTTTAGCACAGTTGAACCTGGTATTCTTCACTGATTCATCAGCGCCTTTCCAGTTCTGTCTTTCAGGAGACCTTCAGCGCCCCCCACGTGCTTCCTGTCTGCCGACCTAATCCTGTATGAGGAGAGCCTAGATTCGGCCATCTCTGCCGCGGTTCCTCTTCCCAGTCATCGGAAGAATACTCGAGTCCACAACATTTCCAAACCAGGTCAGTGGTAGTATTCACATAATCCTCCAGTCGCCCGCACAGACTTCACTACACCGGGTTCACAAAAACCTCAGTCATGACAGTAGGAACTGGCCACATGGACCCGGCCGAAAGTGTTTGTCTGACGCATGACCTCCTAAGCAATGATAAAGCTAAATTTATCGTATATAATACCCTTTATGAGGTCTAAGAACACTGTACGCTATCTACGTATGAAGTACCGTAAGGGTACGCTAGTTGCGTAACAATCGCTTTGCCGTGATCGAGACGCTCAAGCGTCACGTTCACTCACGGCCAAGAGATCACAGGCAGGCACGTTATTGGCTGTTGACTAAAGTAATGATTCGCTATAGCGTAGCGGACGCTCGGGACCACGAGGAGATCACCAGCGGCGCTGACGCTCACTATATTAAACCATTGTATCTAAACCTTAAACAGTGTATTGTGCAGTAAAACCTTAGTGTAATGTTAGAGTGTAAATGCAACACAGTATAACCTTATTACCTTAAAAGCTGTTTGAGCGTCACCGACGCTCTGAGAATACTAGACACTTATAAGAAATACACAGATACCTGGGCTTAGGGTCCAACGCCTAATATGTATATACTATATGATAAACTTGCAAAAGAATTAATACAAATACAAATCATACACTACAATATAACATAGACTACCTAACCAGATAACTATACAGGAAATATAATACAATTACTATTTAAAGGAAAATAAGAGAGAAAGAGGAGAAGGGAGAGGGAGAGAGAGAAATTGGCCCACAATAACAAGAAGATCAATATAGTTGCGGAGAAACACTTACGCACAAGGGGAAACGATCGCATGCGCCTCGATATCCAGCTCCCTATTATCAGCAATGAGAACCGTTGAAGAGAGTGAACTGGATATGGTCGGCCTGCCTATTTATGCCCCACACACAATACAATTCAATGGTCCCTACAATCTCATTGTTCATTGGACACAGGAATTCGGCTTCGCATTATAACAAAAGGTCATAGGTTGATTCATACAGGTGGGCTGTGACTGCTTCCAACTGTTCGGGTGGGTGGGATACTGAGTTTCCCGCCGCATGACTAAATAAGAACAAATAATAGTAAATGGACATAAACTTCTTATGTCCATAACTATTCGCACGAGCGATTAATCCGCTCCAAACCAACACCGGAATATTGCTATTTAAATACTCTTCCGATGGGTACCAAACACCACTGTATGACCCCTGTTAGACCCTTCGTACAATACAAAGAGGGATCTCTCTGTTCAGGAACATGCTATATTAACTAAACTTTCAGAATCTATCAAAGGGACCATGATCTACAAAATACATTATTACTGAAAATATGTAACGATTGAGTCGCACGCTACGATCACATAAACTCTACCGTAAATACGCATACTGTGCGCCTGCGGGTGCCCGCAACTGTGAGTATGCGCACGCACGGGAGAGCGCACGCATGCGCAGCGCGGACCAGAATGAGGTGCAAATATGGCAGTGTGTATAGAGATATTTTTCTGACTTTGACAGTCCACCCTTTGGCAGTCAATAATAACTGCCACCTTCTAAAACATTTCAAAAGAGAAAAATATATGTCAGGGGTTAATACATTTACATGGTTGGGTAGGGGAGGAGAGGAGAAGGTAGGAAAAGGGTATGACCTAGTGAGATAGCAGAAGCATGTGTGTATGAATCCGTGCTTGGGGGTCATGTATCATCGTGCCGTACGTGTTTTAAATCAAGCTTCGAGGTATTGCGAAGTATACATTTGAATTCCTTCTTATCCCGTGGTACGGGTCTGTGGATGGGCTGTCAAACTTTACCGAGCTCTTTTCGGCTTTGGTTGTAACAAAATGGGGGAGCACATTTTAGTTGATGATACATGAATGGGGGAGATATGTGATTGCTGATATCTGTGCCTGTATTCCCTATCGACTATGTGTGTCATTACCTGAGGGTTGTAGAAATGAAGAAAAGACATAATTACGGTAAATGCGGTGGTATTCTATGTCAGGTAAATGTACATTCGTCGATTGAGGTCTTGTTTGGTGTCTGTTGAATGCAGTCTTCTTTGTACTTTTGCCCATAAGGTGCGAGCAAAAGCTGTCAATGTCCATAGATTTACAAAAGTGTTGGGCTAGCGTAATTTTAAAATTTCTAGGGAAACTGGGGATCCATGGCATAGTTCATCAAAAATCTGTGTATCAGGTTGTCAAAACTTCTTCTTTAATCCCTCTGTTGTCTGTATATCGGCTCATCAAATTCCTCGTCCAAGTGGGTCTTTTTACCTTGGAGGAAACGGAAAAACAGGTGAAAGAAACGGACCGTAGAAATCGCATTTTCATCACATCATTGTTTCTACATTTGGGTCGTAAATCAAGTCCATTGGAATTACAGTTTCCTCACTCCTCAAACTCATTACCCTTGTACGATGTTTGCACTTCATTAAAGCCTGACCGCATCTAAATATCAATCCAATCGATATGACAACACCTAAGATACATAGGAGAAACTTCCCAACATCCATTATGACTCCTTGAGCCCAGTCTCCTAAACCAGAGAACCAATTTCGCGGGTTCAACCATGACACCCAACCAGTCAGCTCATTACCTACAGCAGCAAGAGTGAGATTGTGTCTCCTGCGAAATTCCCACTTCAGTTGGAGAATATCGTCCATCTTTTGGTCTATGACCTCGACCGGGTCCTCGGTGCTATTCGTAATATATGTGCAACATTTCACGCCGTATTGTGTTGCCAGTGTGACACAATATCCGCCTGTCACTGCTGTGAGGTAATTGAGAACCATTCTATGCTGTACCAGTTCTGTTTTGTAAGCTTGAAGTTCCCTTCCAGTATACCTAAATGTGTCATCATACATTTCAGTGATATTATCTAACAAATTTGCGAGCGCCGATATGTATTTATAATTCAGCACTCCTCTAGCGGTGCGGGTGAAATCTAACGCGATTAAGAATTGAATCCCGGTGGATTCACTTATCAGATCAGAGGCCGGATGCTCTGTCTTCTCTATCAGGTGCCTTTTAACAACGTGCTCGTAATGGGTGTGAGTATAAGGAGCTTGGGCACCACGGTGTATGTCTTTCATTTTGTCATGTGATACAGTCATTACTTCAGGCAGTACTTTTCCAATATAACACAATCCTTCAGAGTTTGGGGCAAGCCACTTGTACGCCTTTCTCCCGCATATGAAATATGCATCATCGGGGAGAACATATGGGACGGAGTAGGACATAACCATATTACACACCTTCCATGTGAAATCTCCTAACCCTAATTCTTCCATCTGCTTAGTACACGTATCAGGTTGTATGATATGTGCACAGTATCCTGGTGATACCTCTCCAACTCTAGTAATCCTATTTCCTAAGGTATACCTATACCGGAAAGATTTTCCTCTACTGGCTATGTGGCGTACAAGCTCTGTATCTGTAGGCATTCTATCTGCTCTATGCGAAAAGGTCATGGTTTGGTTACTCCATGACACTTCCCAATTTCCCGGCTTTCGGGGATTGGAGATGTTGAAACATAATAGGGACCTATCCACATGGTATTGGTGGAGCTTCAAACTAGGAGGACTGGAGATATTAAACCTCCTGTCCACCGGTCTCCCACCACTTAACTCAAGTACCTCCCCTATCGTTAAAGGAAATGGTACTAGCCCTGATTTGATATGACCTTGAGGTACTTGAGAGCATACCCAACAATCTGTTTTATTTAACACACTACCCACTAAGGAGTGATAGTCACTCAATGGATGCCGGTCCATATGGATATTAAAACTGGATTGGCATTTCTTTATGCACCCATCCTCAATGACATTGTTACAGAGCCGACAGATACAGTTTTCTTCAGCTAACAATCCTTCACAATTCCTTCTATGGTCAATGCTATCGGATCGTTTTCTGATACTCGCCTTTACTTGTTGGTTAAGTTGTTCTTGGAAAACTACGCCTCCATCTTTATCATCAGAACCCATTCCAGAACCTCTCTCGACCTCCATGGTACTCTCGCCGGAACAGACTGCTCTGGTCAACATCATGGTCAACAGGAAAATCCGGATCACAGTCTCTTGGGGCAAGTCCATCTTGTGGGAGGAAACGGAGAAGAATGAGAAGGGGGAAAAAATAATTTGAGGGAGAGGGGATGGGAAGTTGGAGAAAAACAATAAAAGGGAACAGGGGATCGACAACTGCTTTTGGTCTTGTGATTTTCAATGCTCAGGTGTCGCCTCAATCTTCCTGGAACAGACACTCCAGTGATACAACCTCTACCGTCTGTTCCTTATCACGGGACCTCTCTGGATCAGCAACCTTTTTACAGTGGGACGAATGAACCCAAGTCTCTCTCTCAGCAACCTTCAATGCTGTAGTGCTAGTCAATAAGACCTGGTATGGTCCTTCCCATCTGTCAATAAGGCAACCTGAGCGTAGAAAATTCCGTATCATTACATAATCCCCAGGTTCAATGTCATGACAATTACTATCTGGTAAATCAGGAATCACTAACTTCAGATTATCATTTTGATTCCTTAACTGTTTACTCATGTTAATCAAGTATTTTACAGTCACTTCATTGTTACACTTCAAATCATCCTGAGGGTTAATCATGACATGCGGTTGTCGACCAAACAAGATTTCAAAGGGAGACAGATTAAGAGGGGACCTGGGAGTGGTTCTGATGCTGTACAGTACAATGGGTAAAGCTTCTGGCCATGTCAATCCTGTCTCTGCCATCACTTTACTCAGTTTATTTTTAATAGTGCTGTTCACTCTTTCCACTTTCGCACTCGCCTGTGGACGGTATGGAGTGTGCAGCTTGCTATCAATTCCCATCAATTTACACATTCCTTGAAAGACATCACCTGTAAAATGGGTACCCCTATCACTTTCGATAATTCTAGGGATACCATATCTACATACAAATTCCTGCACAATTTTCTTAGCAGTAAACATAGCGGTATTTGTGGCCGCCGGAAATGCTTCGACCCAATTTGAAAAAACATCTATACAAACAAGTACATATTTCAAATTTCGACAAGGGGGTAATTGAATGAAGTCAATCTGTATTACCTGGAAAGGGCCGCCGGCAGGTGGGATATGGGATGGTTCTGTAGGTATTGCCTTTCCAATATTCTTTCTCAAACAGGTAAGGCATGACATGGCTCTTTTACTCGCATGAGAAGAGAATCCTGGGGCGCACCAATATGCTCTTACCAACTTGCACATCCCTTCCTTGCCTAGATGAGTCAGCCCGTGAGCTGCTTCAGCCAAACATGGAAGATATGCTCTGGGGGCCACTGGTTTACCATGTCCATCCGTCCAGAGTCCTGAGGACTCCTGGCCATATCCCTTTGCCTTCCAGACTGCCTTTTCCTGTGTGGAACACAAATTTTGCATCTCACACAACTTCTGTGTGTTGATGGTATTAAATACCATCAGTTGTGTGGTGTCTGTCTGTCTGGGGGTAGCAGCTGCTAATTTAGCAGCTTCGTCTGCTCGGCTGTTACCAAGTGATACTGGGTCTTGGCTATATGTATGTGCTTTACATTTGATAACAGCCACTCTGTCGGGTTCCTGTATCGCTGTTAGAAGCCTTTTTATGTGAGCTGCATGCGCTACCGGTGTACCAGCTGCCGTCATGAAATTTCTGAGGCGCCATAGGGCTCCGAAATCATGGACTACCCCGAATGCGTATCTAGAGTCGGTGTAGATATTGGCTGATTTGCCCTTAGCCAATTCACATGCTCTGGTTAGGGCGACCAGTTCAGCAACCTGGGCTGAGTGAGGTGGGCCTAGCGGTTCCGCTTCTATGGTGCCTTGGTCATCTACGACTGCGTATCCAGTACACAAGTCTCCCGAGTCTGACTGTCTATGACAACTACCGTCCGTGTAGAACGTAAGTTCTACATCTTCCAGTGGGTTGTCACTGATGTCAGGCCTTGCGGTAAAATTTTGGGTCAAATATTCCATACAATCATGAGTGTCTTCCTTTGTATTAAATCCTCCTTCCCCAGTACTCTCATCCTCCACCCTTTGGGTCTGTCTAGACACACCTGGGAGATATGTTGCAGGATTTAATGCACTGCATCTCCTTATGGTGATGTTTACGGGGGCCATTAGTGCCAATTCCCATCTTGTAAACCGCGCTGATGAGACGTGTCTGGTTTGGGCAGAATTCAACAAGGCTGACACTGCATGTGGTGTATGAATTGTGAGGTTATGACCTAGCACGACGTCTTCGCTTTTCGTTACTAGCAATGCTATCGCAGCAACGCTTCGCAAGCATGTGGGGAGGGATCGCGCTACCGTATCTAGCTGAGCGCTGTAATATGCTACCGGCCTGCTGGCATCACCGTGTTTTTGGGTTAGTACGCCTGCCGCGCAACCAGCACTTTCTGTTCCGTATAGTTCAAAGGGTTTCCCATAGTCCGGCATACCTAATGCTGGTGCCTGCGTTAGGCACTGTTTAAGTCTCTCAAATGCTGCCTCAGACTCGTCTGTATGCGAAATCCGATCAGGTTTGTTTGAGGAGACCATCTCCTGCAAAGGTAACGCTAAAATGGAAAACCCTGGGATCCAATTACGGCAATACCCACACATTCCTAAAAATGTTCTGATCTGTTGCTGGGTTTGTGGCAGAGTCATGTCTCTAATTGCTTGAATTCTATCAGCGGTCAGGTGTCTCAGTCCTTGTGTTAAACAGTGTCCCAAATATTTTACCTTAGTTTGGCATAATTGCAACTTGTCTTTGGAAACCTTGTGTCCTGTGTCTGAAAGATGAAACAGGAGCTGTTTTGTATCCTTCAGGGATGCTTCCAATGAATCAGAACACAGTAGTAGATCATCCACGTACTGTATTAATACTGATCCACTCACTGGTTGGAAAGACTGTAAACAATCATGCAAAGCCTGAGAAAATATACTTGGGCTATCTATGAATCCTTGTGGTAATCGAGTCCATGTGTATTGGACTCCTCTGTATGTAAATGCAAACAAATATTGACTGTCAGGGTGCAGAGGTACCGAAAAGAAAGCGGAGCAGAGGTCAATAACAGTGAAAAATTTCGCAGTGGGAGGGATTTGCATTAGGATGACAGCTGGATTTGGCACTACGGGGAATTGACTCTCAACTATTTTGTTAATCCCCCTTAGATCCTGCACTAGCCGGTAACCCCTCCCCCCACTCTTTTTCACAGGGAAGATGGGACTATTAGCAGTGCTGGACGTTCTTACCAGAATGCCCTGTTGTAGCAAGCGCTCTATTACTGGGTAAACTCCTAACTCCACCTCTGGCTTCAGAGGGTACTGTGGGATTTTTGGAGCTATCCTACCATCTTTTACTTGTACAACTACCGGAGCTACGTTTGCCATTAATCCAGTGTCCTGTCCATCTTTAGTCCAAAGAGACTCTGGTATCTGAGATGTCATTTCTTCTACTTGGGAGGGAGTCCTATTTGTCATAATGGTATGTGACATTAATTTTGACGGGGAGTCTAACATGTCTCGCACTTCCTGAGCGTGATTCTCAGGTATGTCCAAGAATACACCTTCAGGAGTACAATAAATGACGCACCCCATTTTACACAGTAAGTCTCTTCCCAGGAGATTAGTCGGTGCCGATGCAGCCAGCAAAAAGGAATGCTTGGTATGTAAAGGCCCTACTGTAATCTCGGCTGGTTTGCTAACAGGGTAGTGCTGGACTACTCCCGTTACCCCTATGGCTGGAATTGTCTTACCAGTGGTTCTCATGCCCACTGTCGAATTTATCACTGATTTGGCCGCCCCCGTATCTACAAGAAAGTTTAATGATTTACCAGCTACATTGATTGCAATTTCTGGTTCACTTCCAAGGCTTGCAATCAATTTTACTGGCTGCAGATTACAGGTATGGCCACACCCCTATTGGGTATGGTGACCTCCCTGAATCCCGCTGGCAGCAACTACTTGTGACGGAGTTAATTGGGAACTACCAGAGGCGTGCCAGTCTCTGTTCGGGGGGTATCTTTTTGTTTCCCCTGCATGTGGCTCATAACTCCGTTTCTGCGGACCCTGATCCCAATGTCGTGTGTCGTGTCGTTGTCTAGGGGGTTGGTATGAGTTTCGTGAATTCTTTACTCTACAATCTCGTGCCATGTGTCCCTGTTTATGACAAGAATAACAAGTAACCACACTTGACTTACCCACAGGGTTTGGTGATACAAACAAAGGCTGCCTTGTGGTCAGGGCCTGTATACTTACGGCCATTAATTTATCACCTTGTTGTTCCCTGTGTCTGGTGATGTTCCTATCGTGATCAATAGCAGCCTCTCTCAAAGTAGCCACAGACAGACCTCGCCAACATGGTTGTGTGGTCTGTACCCTAGTCTTCAATGACTCTTTCAAACCATCCATCAGTACCGATACTGCTACTTCTCGATGGTTTGTGTTTGTTTTAATGTCCTCTATGCCTGTGTATTTTGCCATTTCTGATAATGCTCTGTGAAAATACTCTGCAGCTGTCTCTGACTCCTTCTGTTTAATGGAGAATATCTTGTTCCATCTGACTACCGCTGGGAAATACTCTTTTAACTGTAAGCTTATTCTTTTTACATTATCTTTGTTGTACACATCTGTAAGAGGTACATCCTGATCTAATCCGCAGTCAGCTAAAAATTGAGCTGCGTCAACATTGGAGGGTAAACATGCTCTCAGCAATATCTGCCAGTCTTTATTGTTAGGCTCTACAGTGTTACCTAAGTCTCTGATGTATTTTTGACTGGCAACTAAGTCTTTTCTAGGGTCAGGGAATTCAGACACTATGGTCCTTAATTCCATTCGGGAAAATGGGGTGTACATGGCAATGTTTCTAATGGGAGTGGCTCCTGATGTGTCTGTTTTCCCATTTGGCACTGCTATTACTCTAACGGGATTAACTCTAACAACCTCATCCTGTGTAGATTCTACAGGCTGTGGTGAAATAGTTTCAGCATAGTGTATGGTGCCGTACTTACCCGTTGATACGACCTCACCTATCCCCCCGCTAGGGGCTTTCGTTACTAATCTCGGGGGTTGAGCTGTGCCTACTGTGGTCTCTGCTATGGTGGCTGCTAGAGAGAGCGCTGAAATTGTTGCCGATTCGTCCTCTTGATCACACTCCTGAGGGAAGTTCAAAACAGGGTACAACTTGCACGGGTTAATACTTGCATTGGTTAATTGGTTAACATTATCTTTAACATTTACACAGTTGCTAAGAGTTTGTTGTTTGTTACACCTTAATGCGTCATTCTCCGCAACCAATTTTTCTCCTGATATATATGGTGGCGGTGGGGCCGTGGCTATCAGTTTTCTGATCGAGCCAGATCCCGCCGCCTGAGCCAATCCTCTCTGTATGTCACCTTCCTGTTGCCACAACTGCAAATAATCGTAATGTTTGATTCGTCTCTTTGTTGATTTAATGAGACATATCCTCCTCCTTAAATTTTGTAACACTTCTGAGCTGAAGCTACCTACTCTTGGGAATTTCTCCCCGTCATGTACTGTCATTCTCTCCCATTCATCACATAAAGCTTCTGTGTGACTTCCGTATTTCTCACACATTACATACCTTGCCGACCCAATTGGTCGGTTCACTGAATCAACCCGAACCGAGGTTGATCGCCCCCTACCTGAACAAGTGGCCCCCATAGTTCGAAAGTGTTGCTTTATCCAGCCAACCCTTACGCAAACCAAATGTCCAAAATAGGCTGACGGTGGCGGTTTACCGAGTACCCCACTCACTCGCCCACGCCGACCAATACGACCTGATCACACCGATATGGTGCTGGCGTACTCGACCTAGGGCCCCTGCGACCTGAACCTCTATTTACTGGAACATGTGAGGGTGATCCGAAGAACACTTACTCTTTCCAGTAACTATTGGTTGCTGGATAGTTCCTGAGTGAGCAGCGAACCTCCCTTAAAATAAAAAAAATTACACAAATCACGTTAGAATGTACAAATAGCGTTTATGACCTTCGTACACAAATAGTACCGGTCAGGTTTACTAATGCACACAATTACGTGCGGTACAATCGTTCAGCACATAAGCAACTAATCTTATGTACTGAGCGACCAACGGAATCGAAAATTTCGGCTGCGAATTCCTTCAGCCAGAGCTTATATGGCCTATATGGGTGTTGCACCAACCCTTTCTTGGTGTTGTGCCTGTGGACAGTATAGCGGACTTCCTTGTCTGCTGTACCTGAACCTGCTGGTCTGTTATGACCTCCTGGTCTGTTACAGTATGACCTCCTGGTCTGCTACACTCTAATGCTCAAATTGTATATTTAACCAGGGATGCCTCCCTAGCCACCGTGTACGTCACTTACACGCATGTACCTCACGAGTACTCGACTTTTCTTGTGGTTCAACCTTTAAAATTGTAAAAACAAACACTCATTCACTGCATATACACTTTTGTTTCTATTTCTATTTCTGCGCAGAAATTTTTCTTTAGACCAGATGTGTTACCAATTAGGAGAAGGATCTGTTAATTTAAATTTGGAATGTAAAAAAAAAGATTTGCGCGATTTATCGCCTGGCGTTATTTACCGCGTGGCGCTACTTATCGCGTTGAGAGGAGAAAAAAACTTGTGATTTGAGTTACGTGGGCGTACCCGTACGCTCCGTTGCGTAATATACGCCGCGTGCGTCGGCCTTTGGTTTGCGTGCACAAATCTCAGTCCTTGTTAGAGACACGTGTACGCAAAATAAAGATCCACCGTAACACAATTTATATGTTTATCAATGTAGATGATCCTTGATCATCTACCGCACACCACACTGACTTCGCCTTATCTCCCAGGCAAAACTGTGTGTTTGTCTATATTTTAACTATGTTATCTTTACTCTTAAACTATGAAATAGTGACAAATCTCTCTAAGCACGTTTATCAACTATAGAACTGGCAAACAGGAGAGTGGCATACGAAAATACACCAATGAAAAGGAAATGCAGATATATATGTGTGCGTGCGTGTGTACGCAAGACAGAAAAATAAACAGTTTTAAAAAGACACTATTGTTTTGTTCTTACCTCCGGTTCCCGGATTCCTTCAGCACCCTTTACTAAGAGAAGCAGACGCTTATCCCGACAGCACCACGAGGAATACAACCTCCCGCCCTTTGCTGATGGATAATGTCTGCTGTATCTACCTAGTGCAGATATGTGAAGGACGGGCGAGCCGCCAATTGATAAAGCTAAATTTATCGTATATAATACCCTTTATGAGGTCTAAGAACACTGTACGCTATCTACGTATGAAGTACCGTAAGGGTACGCTAGTTGCGTAACAATCGCTTTGCCGTGATCGAGACGCTCAAGCGTCACGTTCACTCACGGCCAAGAGATCACAAGCAGGCACGTTATTGGCTGTTGACTAAAGTAATGATTCGCTATAGCGTAGCGGACGCTCGGGACCACGAGGAGATCACCAGCGGCGCTGACGCTCACTATATTAAACCATTGTATCTAAACCTTAAACAGTGTATTGTGCAGTAAAACCTTAGTGTAATGTTAGAGTGTAAATGCAACACAGTATAACCTTATTACCTTAAAAGCTGTTTGAGCGTCACCGACGCTCTGAGAATACTAGACACTTATAAGAAATACACAGATACCTGGGCTTAGGGTCCAACGCCTAATATGTATATATTTTGAATGATAAACTTGCAAAAGAATTAATACAAATACAAATCATACACTACAATATAACATAGACTACCTAACCAGATAACTATACAGGAAATATAATACAATTACTATTTAAAGGAAAATAAGAGAGAAAGAGGAGAAGGGAGAGGGAGAGAGAGAAATTGGCCCACAATAACAAGAAGATCAATATAGTTGCGGAGAAACACTTACGCACAAGGGGAAACGATCGCATGCGCCTCGATATCCAGCTCCCGATTATCAGCAATGAGAACCGTTGAAGAGAGTGAACTGGATATGGTCGGCCTGCCTATTTATGCCCCACACACAATACAATTCAATGGTCCCTACAATCTCATTGTTCATTGGACACAGGAATTCGGCTTCGCATTATAACAAAAGGTCATAGGTTGATTCATACAGGTGGGCTGTGACTGCTTCCAACTGTTCAGGTGGGTGGGATACTGAGTTTCCCGCCGCATGACTAAATAAGAACAAATAATAGTAAATGGACATAAACTTCTTATGTCCATAACTATTCGCACGAGCGATTAATCCGCTCCAAACCAACACCGGAATATTGCTATTTAAATACTCTTCTGATGGGTACCAAACACCACTGTATGACCCCTGTTAGACCCTTCGTACAATACAAAGAGGGATCTCTCTGTTCAGGAACATGCCATATTAACTAAACTTTCAGAATCTATCAAAGGGACCATGATCTACAAAATACATTATTACTGAAAATATGTAACGATTGAGTCGCACAATACGATCACATAAACTCTACCGTAAATACGCATACCGTGCGCCTGCGGGTGCCTGCGACTGTGAGTATGCGCACGCACGGGAGAGCGCACGCATGCGCAGCGCGGACCAGAATGAGGTGCAAATATGGCAGTGTGTATAGAGATATTTTTCTGACTTTGACAGCAATATTGCAGGACGCTTGGGAGGTCTGGAGTCGACTCAGCATCGATTGGCACAGTGTCTGCAGCGGAATTCGTCCTCCAGAGATTCTATGACCTTCTGCTCTAAGACTCCTGACCAACTGCAGATTTTCTACCAGATGTTACTACAGTTACAAGAACTTTTGCCTAGTATTCTCTCTGTGATGCCTGATCTCCTCAGGAATACTACCAACGTTGTTGATCCTGTTTTGTCCCATTCAGTTAATAGAGTCTCTTCCTCTGCGCAAGGGAAAGTTTTTCATCAGAGCTATCCACGGCCCAAGCTCTCTGAAGCTGAACGTCAGCGGCGTAAGGAGCTACATCTCTGTCTTTACTGTGGAAATTCTGGTCATTTTGTTAAAGACTGTATTCTTCGCAAGCCAGGTAATAGTGACAAATCTCAGTATCATAGTGCTCATGTCTACAAGTCATCCACAGTATCCGATCCATCTGCTGCTGACGGGGGTATCAAGAAGGCTACTCTTCTGAGAGAGACTCAAATTTATGACTGGGGTCCGGTGGTTAAAAGACCTTATCCCAAGTTGGGTGTCCAGAGAAGAATGTTCAAGCCATTTACAGTCACAGAGGAGTCTGTGTCCACAGCCCCAGGAGGGGCGTCTTCAGAGCGTCCAGCCCCAGGAGGGGCGTCTTCAGAGCGTCCAGCCCCAGGAGGGGCGTCTTCAGAGCGTCCAGCCCCAGGAGGGGCGTCTTCAGAGCGTCCAGCCCCAGTGAGGGGTTCAGAGCGCCCAGCCCCAGAGAGTCTACAGGGTGCTGCCCAGCCAGAGATTCTACAGAGTGCTGCCCAGCCAGAGATTCTACAGAGTGCTGCCCAGCCAGAGATTCTACAGAGTGCTGCCCAGCCAGAGATTCTACAGAGTGCTGCCCAGCCAGAGATTCTACAGAGTGCTGCCCAGCCAGAGATTCTACAGAGTGCTGCCCAGCCAGAGAGTCTACAGAGTGCTGCCCAGCCAGAGAGTCTACAGAGTGCTGCCCAGCCAGAGAGTCTACAGAGTGCTGCCCAGCCAGAGAGTCTACAGAGTGCTGCCCAGCCAGAGAGTCTACAGAGTGCTGCCCAGCCAGAGAGTCTACAGAGTGCTGCCCAGCCCCGTGAAGAGGGGGCTCTTGCCTCAGCCCAGCCCCGTGAAGAGGGGGCTCTTGCCTCAGCCCAGCCCCGTGAAGAGGGGGCTCTTGCCTCAGCCCAGCCCCGTGGAGTGGGGGCTCTTGCCTCAGCCCAGCCCCGTGAAGTGGGGGCTCTTGCCTCAGCCCAGCCCTGTGAAGAAAGGGCTTAGCCCGTCCCGGTTCCAGCCGGTCCAGCAATACTCCAGGCCCTGCCTGGTCAGTCCGTCCCAGTTCCAGCCGGTCCAGCAATACTCCAGGCCCAGCCTGGTCAGTCCGTCCCGGTTCCAGCCGGTCCAGCAATACTCCAGGCCCAGCCTGGTCAGTCCGTCCCGGTTCCAGCCGGTCCAGCAATACTCCAGGCTCCGCCTGGTCAGTCCGTCCCGGTTCCAGCCGGTCCATCAATACTCCAGGCTCCGCCTGGTCAGTCCGTCCCGGTTCCAGTCGGTCCAGCAATACTCCAGGCCCAGCTTGGCCAGTCCGTTCCGGTTCCAGCCGGTCCATCAATACTCCAGGCTCCGCCTGGTCAGTCCGTCCCGGTTCCAGCCGGTCCAGCAATACTCCAGGACCAGCCTGGTCCGTCTCCTTTGGCTCCAGCCAATTCAAGTATCCTCGGATCCAATCCAGTCCTACTCATCCAGCCAAAGCTTTCTTCAGTTTCATCCTCTAAGCTTTCGTCTGATGGTTTTCCACCTATTTACTTTGATGGAGATTTATTGCAATATGCCGCTCTGGTTGAACAATTTCTCTCTCGGATGGAGTCTGATCCTTCAGGTGCAGTAACTCTTTCCAACGCTACTCGATATCTGTTCCTGGCATTCAGAGGAAGAGCTTTGGAGTGGGCCAACATGCTCTTTGAGAGTAATGATCCTGTGTTCCATGACTTACAGACTTTCAGTAACGCTGTAGTTAAAGAATTTAGTCCTAAACCTTTGGAATCTGCATTAACGAAGGTCCTAAATTCTTCTGTATGAATTTCTCAAGTTCCTCTAAGATTCAAGATGGGTGTCCGGAGTCCACCCTTGAAGAGGGGGATACTGTCACAATCCTGACTGTAGGCTTTATATTTGGTGACTTACCCCTGCCATCTGTCCTGGATCCTGTGTCTTTTCACTCACGGAGTTAAACAGCTTGTCAGCACTATGAGTTTTCCTGAGTTCTCTGCCTGAGAGGTAATCAGCTCCACCTGTGGTGATCTCCTGTGTGAGGCTGAATTCAGTAATCTAAAAGCAAGCATCCTGTGTTTTGCAGAAGTCCAGGCTTCAGTGTTCTCTTGGCCTGCTAGGCCTCATTCTACATCACAGCCTTGGCTAGAGTAGTCACATGACAGTGACATCACCTAATCCTGCCCACCAATCATCAAGGACCAGGAAGTATAAATCAGGAGGCTGAGTAGGAATCTGGGCCAGTTCCTTGTGTCACATACAGCCTTGTGTGGGTCTTAAGCTGAGCTCCCTAAAGGTAACCTTTGTACCTAAGTTCCTGTGGAAACTCTGTTCCCTTGTTACCGTTTGGTTTATTTGTGTGTTGCCATTTGATTTCACCATTTCCCTGAGTCTCAATGTAAAGGTACAGCTGCAATGTTTCGTCTTAAAGGCACAGTACTGAATTCCGTGTTCTCCACTGAAAACCACAGCTGTCGTGTTTCAGTTTTACTACTGTTGTAGTTGGGATCTCCAGGGCTCAGCACCTCAGTGCCTCAGCATCTCTGTGCCTCAGTACCTCCGTGCCTCAGTGCCTCAGCACCTCCGTGCCTCAGTACCTCCGTGCCTCAGTACCTCCGTGCCTCAGCACCTCAGCATCTCCGTGCCTCAGCACCTCAGTGCCTCAGCATCTCCGTGCCTCAGTGCCTCAGCACCTCCGTGCATCAGTACCTCCGTGCCTCAGTACCTCCGTGCCTCAGCATCTCCGTGCTTCCAGCAGCTCCGTGCCTCAGTACCTCCGTGCCTCAGCACCTCCGTGCCTTAGTACCTCCGTGCCTCTACGCATCCCAGTGCCTCTACGCACCTCTGTGTCCCCAAGCACCTCAGTGTCCCCAAGCACCTCAGTGTCCCCAAGCACCTCAGTATTCTCAAGCACCTCAGTGTCCCCAAGCACCTCAGTGTCCCCAAGCACCTCAGTGTCCCCAAGCACCTCAAGCACCTCAGTGTCCCCAAGCACCTCAGTGTCCTCAAGCACCTCAGTGTCTCCAAGCACCTCAGTGTCTCCAAGCATCCCGTGCCCTTTAGCACAGTTGAACCTGGTATTCTTCACTGATTCATCAGCGCCTTTCCAGTTCTGTCTTTCAGGAGACCTTCAGCGCCCCCACGTGCTTCCTGTCTGCCGACCTAATCCTGTATGAGGAGAGCCTAGATTCGGCCATCTCTGCCGCGGTTCCTCTTCCCAGTCATCGGAAGAATACTCGAGTCCACAACATTTCCAAACCAGGTCAGTGGTAGTATTCACATAATCCTCCAGTCGCCCGCACAGACTTCACTACACCGGGTTCACAAAAACCTCAGTCATGACAGCTGAGGACTTGGCAGAAAACGGGAGAGGGCTTCTGTTCCTGGGAACTGGCTGTTTGCTGCAGCCTTTTTCCTCTCCCTCTGCCACAGGGCAGAAATGAGGAGCCTTTTGCCCGCTTGCCCTTATGGGGCCCAAAGGACTGCGCCTGATAATACGGCGTCTTCTTATGTTGAGAGGCTACCTGGGGTAAAAATGTGGATTTCCCAGCCGTTGCCACCAGGTCTGTTAGACCTACCCCAAATAACTCCTCCCTTTTATAAGGCGATACTTCCATATGCCTTTTGGAATCAGCATCACCTGACCACTGTCTTGTCCATAACCCTCTTCTGGCAGAAATGGACAGCGCACTTACTCTTGATGCCAGTCGGCAAATATCCCTCTGTGCATCACGCATATATAGAAATGCATCTTTTAAATGCTCTATAGTCAGTAATATACTGTCCCTATCTAGGGTATCAATATTGTCAGTCAGGGAATCCGACCAAGCCACCCCAGCACTGCACATCCAGGCTGAGGCGATTGCTGGTCGCAGTATCACACCCGTGTGAGTGTATATACATTTTACTGCTTTCTGTCAGCAGGTTCCTTAAGGGAGGCCGTATCCGGGGACGGTAGTGCCACCTGTTTAGACAAGCGTGTGAGCGCTTTATTCACCCTAGGGGGTGTTTCCCAACGTGCCCTATCCTCTGGCGGGAATGGGTATGATGCTAATAACTTTTTAGGAATTAACAGTTTTTATCGGGGGAAAACCACGCATCATCACACACTTCATTTAATTCCTCAGACGCAGGAAAAACTACAGGCAGTTTTTTCTCACCCAACATAATACCCTTTTTAGTGGTACTGGTATTATCAGAAATGTGTAAAAACATTTTCCATAGCCTCAATCATGTAACGTGTGGCCCTACTGGAAGTCACATTCGTCTCTTAATCGTCGACACTGGAGTCAGTATCCGTGTCGGCGTCTGTATCTGCCATCTGCGGTAACGGGCGTTTCAGAGCCCCTGATGGCTTTTGAGACACCTGGACAGGCACAGGCTGAGTCGCCGGCTGTCTCATGTCATCAATCTTTTGTAAAGAGCTGACACTGTCACATATTCCTTCCATAAGCTCATCCACTCAGGTGTCGACTCCCTAGGGGGTGACATCTCTGTTACAGGCAATTTCTCCGCCTCCACATCATTTTCCTCCTCATACATGTCGACACAACGTACCGACACACAGCAGACACACAGGGAATGCTCTGATAGAAGACAGGACCCCACTAGCCCTTTGGGGAGACAGAGGGAGAGTATGCCAGCACACACCAGAGCGCTATATATATGCAGGGATAACCTTATATAAGTGTTTTTCCCCTTATAGCTGCTGTATTGTTATACTGCGCCTAATTAGTGCCCCCCTCTCTTTTTTAACCCCTTTCTGTAGTGTAGTAACTGCAGGGAAGAGCCAGGGAGCTTCCCTCCAACGGAGCTGTGAGAGAAAATGGCGCCAGTGTGCTGAGGAGATAGGCTCCGCCCCCTTCTCGGCGGCCTTTTCTCCCGTTTTTCTGTGGAATCTGGCAGGGGTTAAAATTCATCCATATAGCCCTGGGGGCTATATGTGATGTATTTTCGCCAGCCAAGGTGTTTTTATTGCTGCTCAGGGCGCCCCCCCCCCCCCCTAGCGCCCTGCACCCTCAGTGACCGAAGTGTGCTGAGGAGCAATGGCGCACAGCGGCAGTGCTGTGCGCTACCTTGGTGAAGACAGGATGTCTTCTGCCGCCGATTTTCCGGACCTCTTCTTGCTTCTGGCTCTGTAAGGGGGCCAGCGGCGCGGCTCTGGGACCGGACTCCGAGGCTGGGCCTGTGTTCGGTCCCTCTGGAGCTAATGGTGTCCAGTAGCCTAAGAAGCCCAATCCACTCTGCACGCAGGTGAGTTCGCTTCTTCTCCCCTTAGTCCCTCGATGCAGTGAGCCTGTTGCCAGCAGGTCTCACTGAAAATAAAAAACCTAAAACTAAACTTTCACTAAGAAGCTCAGGAGAGCCCCTAGTGTGCACCCTTCTCGGTCGGGCACAAAAATCTAACTGAGGCTTGGAGGAGGGTCATAGGGGGAGGAGCCAGTGCACACCAGGTAGTCCTAAAGCTTTACTTTTGTGCCCAGTCTCCTGCGGAGCCGCTATTCCCCATGGTCCTTACGGAGTTCCCAGCATCCACTAGGACGTCAGAGAAAATATATTTCATTTCATAGGATCCTTAACACTCAAGTCCACATATGATTCCACTTGGGTAATACCCTGGTAAATAGCAGAATGGATGTTACAAGTGTCCTTAATGGAGTCAATATGGAAAGTGTCTAGGAATGGCAAAAGACACGTATTTATATCCACCAATTGCGTTCTATGTAATACTTCATGTATCTATACCATGATCATGGTTACTGTTTCTTTTAAATAAAACATTGAAACTGTTATACTATGTAACAAATGCACTGTTAATCCAAGTGGCTGCAAGTCAATTTATTAAATAGCAGGCTTTAACTCATAGCACACCGGGAGCATCTTCATCTGCCGCTCTCTACCTTAATCACTTAGTGGTGTTCAGGGCAGTGATATCTTACCGCTTCCTTGTGTATTTAGATCCACGGCGCTGAGGCTGGACTCACCGCCTGGCGTGTCCAAAAGTGATTGAAGCTGCTGCGCCTGTGTTCACCGCTCAATGCCCAACTGGACCGCTGGCTCCAGGCGCGTGGTCGGCGGCCACGGTCCCCACTTTGCAAAGGGGACCAATGCAGGTGGCTCCAGATCCACGGACCAAACTATCCAATGAAGTGGATGATATTGAAGATCGGTGGCTACCAAATTTGTGGAGAAGTCTGACGCGTTTCTCGACCATCACACACTGGTCGTTTCTTCAGAGGGAAGGAATGATCCTATCCTGTCAAGTCTCCTTATTTAAAGAGACCTGAAAATGAAATCAGTGCAAACACCTGAGGATCCGCCTGTTCCATTAGGTCTCACGAAAACGTGTGCATACAAAGTTCTAGGTGTATCCCCATTCAGATACAGAACAACATAACCCAAAGATATATATAAATCCTTACAGCAGAGGGAATATTATCATATTAGGTAAATTTAAATAATAAATATGGTGTATACAAATACATAAAATATGAAATGTACAAATTTGGTAGCCATCGATCTTCAATATCATCCACTTCATTGGATAGTTTGGTCCGTGGATCTGGAGCCACCTGCATTGGTCCCCTTTGCAAAGTGGGGACCGTGGCCGCCGACCACGTGCCTGGAGCCAGCGGTCCAGTTGGGCATTGAGCGGTGAACACAGGCGCCGCAGCTTCAATCACTTTTGGACACGCCAGGCGGTGAGTCCAGCCTCAGCATCGTGGATCTAAATGCACAAGGAAGCGGTAAGATAGCACTGCCCTGAACACCGCTAAGTGATTAAGGTAGAGAGCGGCAGATGAAGATGCTCCCGGTGTGCTATGAGTTAAAGCCTGCTATTTAATAAATTGACTTACAGCCACTTGGAGTAACAGTGCATTTGTTACATAGTATAACAGTTTCAACGTTTTATTTAAAAGAAACAGTAACCATGATCATGGTATAGATACATGAAGTATTACATAGAACGCAATTGGTGGATATAAATACGTGTGTTTTGCAATTCCTAGACACTTTCTATATTGACTCCATTAAGGACACTTGTAACATCCATTCTGGTATTTACCAGGGTATTACCCAAGTGGAATCATATGTGGACTTGAGTGTTAAGGATCCTATGAAATGAAATATATTTTAATGTTTTAAGTCTGTTTTAAATTTATTGGCCATTTGGTATAGATTAAAGTATGGTTTATGTGCATATTTTAGCTACATTAAATATGGATTAATTTCAGTCTATTTGCGCTCTCTTCTTTTTTCTGTTGGTTCATTATTTATAGGGTTGCTAATACAGGTTGAGTATCCCATATCCAAATATTCCGAAATACGGAATATTCCGTAATACGGACTTTTTTAAGTGAGACTGAGATAGTGAAACCTTTGTTTTTTGATGGCTCAATGTACACAAACTTTGTTTAATACTCAAAGTTATTCAAAATATTGTATTAAATGAACTTCAGGCTGTGTGCATATAAGGTGTATATGAAACATAAATGAATTGTGTGATTGTACACACACTTTGTTTAATGCACAAAGTTATAAAAAATATTGGCTAAAATGACCTTCAGGCTGTGTGTATAAGGTGTATATGTAACATAAATGCATTCTGTGCTTAGATTTAGGTCCCATCAACATAATATCTCATTATGGTATGTAATTATTCCAAAATACAGAAAAATCCAATATCCAAAATTCCTCTGGTCCCAAGCATTTTGGATAAGGGATACTCAACCTGTACCCTATTTTGAGAGCAGCAAGTAGCATCTCAACATAGGTTCTCTTTGAGGCGCCTTTCTTTTTGGTGCATTTTCAAATTGGACTGAAGTGCTAAGTGGTGTGCCACAAGGCTCTGTACTATGACCACTATTGTTCAACATTTTCATTAACGACCTAACAGAAGGTCTAGAGAGCATGGTGTCAATTTTTGCAGACGATACCAAATTGTGTAAGGTTACAAACACGGATGAGGATGCTGAGTCTCTTCAGAACGACTTAGGTAAACTAGAAGCATGGGCAGCCAAATGGAGAATGCGCTTCAATACATTCTCCATTTGTAAGGTAATGCACTGTGGTAGCAAGAACAAAAATAACAACTACATATTAAATGGGGTAAAATTAGGGGATTCTGTACTGGAAAAGGACTTAGGTGTTCTCATAGATCGCAAACTAAGCAGCAGTACCCAAAGTAGGATTGCAGCAAAGAAGGCTAATAAGATATTAGCATACATAAAACGGGTAATTGATGCAAGGGACGAGAGTGTTATACTCCCATTATACAAATCACTAGTGAGGCCACATCTTGAATACTGTATACAATTTTGGGCACCATACTACAAAAAGGATATCCTGGAGCTCGAAAAGGTTCAGAGGCGGGCAACCAAACTAATTAAGGGCATAGAGATGCTGGAATATGAGGAAAGGCTTGCAAGGCTAGGCATGTTTACACTGGAAAAGAGGAGACTAAGAGGGGACATGATCAACATCTACAAATATATAAGGGGACAATACACAGAGCTTGCGCGGGACCTGTTTTTGGTAAGATCAGCACAGAGGACTCGTGGACACTTGCTTAGGTTAGTGGAGAGGAGATTCTGCACAATGCGGCGTAAAGGCTTTTTCACGGTAAGGACGTGTTTGGAATTCCCTGCCTGAGGGTATTGTAATGGTGGACTCAGTCAACACCTTTAAGAATGGGTTAGATAAATTCCCAATGGATAAGGATATACAGGGTTATGGTGCGTAGTCGCGCACTATAGATACTATAGAAAGAGGTATAAATCGCAACAGCTGACTTCAGCATTAGACAAAACTTTTTAGACCAAAATAATCCTGCATAGGAGACCACAAATAGGTTGAACTCATGGACAAATTGTCTTTTTTCAACCTTAGATACTATGTTACTATGACCCGCTAACCGGGACACCGGCATAGTACTCACCACTCTTCTTACTTCTGGCTCTGTTAGGGGTGTCGGCGTGCTGCGGGAATGTACACTCGCCGTGGTGGGGCTTGCGAATAGTTCCCTCAGGAGCTAGTGTTCTGTCAGTGGGGAACAGGACCATTAACCCTTTGGGAGGTTGGGCTGCTCCACCCGCCTAAGTCCCACGAAGCAGGCAGGCTGGTGCCATCCAGCACTGCCTGAAAATAACAAGTTTAGAAATTAAATGCAAAAAAACGCTTCAGGAGCTTCCATTACACGTGACTGGCTCCTCCAGGCACATTTTCTAAACTGAGTCTGGTAGGAGAGGCATAAAGGGAGAAACCAGCGCACACTATCAATTCTTAACGTACCTATGGATACTAGTGAACCAGTCTATACCCCATGGTAGTAAATGGATTTCCAGTATACCCTAGGACGTAAGAGAAATGTCTAGTTACATCTCTGGTGCAGAGTGTCCTGTATGCTATACAGCCCAGCATCATCGTCACCCCATCCTCCCCCTTGCACCACTTTTGTACAGTCCAAATCAAGTCTGTTTTTATATTTGAATCATTAATAGGACTAATTCAAACCTTCATTCCGATGGGACCCAAAAAGGGACAGGACCTCAATTTTTAAAAGTGAGGGGTCCCTGGGATCCACCTTTTTTTGGGGCTCATCGTGATCACTGCATACATAATAAAAGGATCCACCTTACCTTCAATCTCGGATTTCAAATTTGAGTCATTGCTTACGGAACTCTGCATTGTACTGAGCAGAAATTGCCTCAAGCATATTATTTGATGGGCCGATGCAGAGTGATCTTTGAAATACTGTTTTTTAAAGTGGGGGTCTAATAGGGTGGCACCGCTAATAAAAACAAACACCCTCTGTGTGGCTAAATGTTTTCTTCATCTCTTTCAAGGCTTCATTTAAAACAGCAATTCTAATATCCTGATTTGGTTAGAATTTGTGAAGATGGTCCGTTATCAAAGCAACAAGAGGGATCACCATACTGCTTGTCAAATACTGCTTGCCACTTATCATTTTGGTTGACTGCAAAAATGGCGCTAGTATTTTATCTACTTCAGTCACATCCTCAAATTCAGAAGCAGTCAAAATGGAAGGGGCACTTGGGTGTCTATCTGTGATGTCATTTATATGAGGTCGCAGCTCTGTTAGGCACTGTAACATATAATATGTTGAGTTCCACCTTGTGGGGACGAATTGGATTAGCTTTAAGTCGGCGTCCTTTCAGAGTTCATCACTGGCCACGACACTTTTTTTTTTTACCAAGTGACAATTGCTTTTGATTTGGAAAGAATCTCTCAATATAAAGATATTTTTCTTCAACTAAATTAAGAGTGTAGGCAAAGCAAACAATGTGCTTTTTCTTCCTAAATGTTTTCTCTACTGCACCTTTTACGTTTGCACCATTGTCTGTAACTACAGCTGTTACATCATCTTATTGTGGGGCTATGCCCCATTCCAAACATAACTGTTGTAGCTGCTCATCAAGATAGTCAATAGCATGTCTTTCCTTAATCTGTAAGACCCCAAGTGTTGCACTAAGCAATTGATCCGGCTCATCATGACACAAAAAAATGAGCTGTTAGATTAAAATTACTGTGCATTTGATTATCAGTCCAAATATCTATTGCAAAGGTGTAGCTTTTGCTTTGTTGTAGACCTTCCCTCATGCGTTGACTGATGTCATCTTATTTTTCATCTACTTCTCTTTTAATAGTGTTCCTGTTTGGAACAAAGTAATGGACAAGCAGGTATTTAAAAATTGTTTAAAACCAACATGCTCCAACATTTCAAAAGGCTTACTGTCTTTGCATACAATATAAACTAATGTTTGTCTGAGTTTTCAATTGTCATTACCACCTTCCTTAAATGACTCAACTTTTTTAAAGGTATGCACTATTGGATTTTGACGTGATACCTGTATTCGTGAACGTGGCTCTGGCTCATGTACTGATGGTGCTACTACTGGCTCTGCCTGTTCTCAGAAGCTCCTTCTTACATCATCTGACAGGTAGATTGGTGTCAAATTAGAACTTTCTGTGGCTGTGGACACAGCCGTGCTTGTGTCTGACTCTGCAGCGCATGGGGACTTTCAAGATGGCACTTAAACTGAAGTGTTGCTATTAGTTTTTATTCCACAAAAACCAACACGCACCTGATTTGTCAGGATTTTTATCAAAATGTTTCAATAGGTTACTTTTTGGGGGAGCCAAATGAAACAAAAAAACTTGCTGATGTACAACTTAAAGAAAAAGGAGATTTATGGTAGACTTATCATTGTTAATCTCTTTCTGCGAGGTACATTGGTTCCACAGGAATACATCGGGGTGTAGAGATGGATCTTGATCCAGGCACCAACAGGCTAAAGCTTTAGACTGTCCCAGGATGCATTGGGGCCTCCTCTATAACCCCGCCTCCAGACATTGTGAGCTCAGTTTCATTAACCAGTCCAATGCAGGAGCAGGAAAAAGAGAAGGTAATGTTAGTCACATAGAACCACGTTCTCACGACAGGAGAAGGGACTAGTGGCTAATGCCATACAAACCCATAGAAGCTAGGTGCGTCAGAGTGGGTACCCTGTGAAACCAATGTACCTCGCAGAAAGAGATTTAACAATGGTAAGTCTACCATAAATCTCCTTTTCTGCAGCGGGGTACATTGGTTTCCACAGGGAAACATCGGGGATGTCCTAAAGCAGTTCCTCATGGGAGGGGACGCGCCATAGTGGGTATGAGAACCCGGTGTCCAAAGGAAGCATCCTGGGAGGCGGAAGTATTGAAGGCATAGAACCTAATGAACGTGTTCACTGAGGACCACGTAGGTGCCTTGCACAATTGTTCAGCGGACTCACCTCAGCGGCCGCCCAAGAAGGTCCAACAGACCGAGTAGAATGGGCTTAAATAGCAGCAGGAGCTGGGAGTCCAGCCTGTGCATAGGCTTGTGCAATCACCATTCTAATCCAACTGGCCAAGGTTTGTTTATTTGCAGGCCAGCCACGTTTGTGAAAACCAAAAAGTACAAAAAGGGTATCTGACCTCCTTATAGAGGCAGTCCTCTCCACATATATACGGAGAGCCTGTACCACATCCAAAGACCGCTCTTTGGAGGACAAACCAGAAGAGATGAAGGCCGGAACCACAATCTCTTGGCTAAGGTGAAAAGATTACACCACCTTAGGTAAAAAACCATGGCGAGCGCTAAGAACTGCCCGGTCACTGTGAAATATCAGGAAGGGTGGACGACAGGATAAAGCAACTAGGTCTAACACCCTCCTAGCAGAGGGGATAGACAGTAGGAACAGGACCTTGACCGTAAGCCATTTAAGGTCCACTGACGCAAGAGGCTCAAATGGAGACTCTTGCAGGGCATTCAGGACAACAGACAGATCTCATGGAGCCACAGGATGGACATAGGGAGGCTGAATCTGTAACACACCCTGAGTGAAAGTATGGACGTCAGGAATAGACGCCATTATTCTCTGAAACCACACCGACAAAGCAAAAATATGAACCTTGGGGGAGGCCAGACGAAGGCCTAAGTCCAGGCCTTGTTGCAGAAAAGCCAGAAGTCTGGAAGTTCTGAATTTGTATCTTAGCAGTACACCAGGTGAAGTAAGAATGCCAGACCCTATAATAAATCCGCGCAGATGCTTCAGCATAGTTTGGATAACCGCCTCAGAAGATCCTTTTGCCCTCAGGAGTGATGCTTCAAGAGCCACGCCGTCAAAGCCAGTCTGGCCAGGTCCGGGTAGACACAAGGGCCCTGAACGAGGAGGTCTTGGAATTGAGGAAGTAGAAGAGGACACTCTATCGATAGACCCTGCCCGTCTGAGAACTAATGCCGTCTGGGCCTCCCTGGAGCGACTAGAAGTAGAATTCCTCCTTCTTATTTGAACTTCCGCAGTACCCTGGGCAGGAGGGAAACTGGAGGGAACACGTATGGCAGCCGAAGTTCCATGGAATTGCTAGTGCGGCCATGAACGCTGCTTGCGGATACCTGGTTCTTGATCCGAAGACCAGAACTTTGTGATTGTGTTGAGACGCCATCAGGTCTACATCTGATAGTTCCCACTTGTCCACTAGGAGTTGAAAGACTTCCTGAAGTCTCCACTCTCCGGCGTGCACATCCTGACGACTAAGGAAATCCGCTTGCCAGTTGAGGACTCCCGGAATGAACACTGCCGATATTGCTGGCAGATGGCGTTTCGCCCAACAAAGGATTTTTGATACTTCCATCATTGCCATGCAGCTTCGAGTGCCTCTGTCACGGCGCTGGAGCGGCAGCCGCCGCGCTTACCTCTCTGTGCGCGGTGGTCTCCTGGGCGGCTTCTCTCCCTGCCATTCTGGTGGTTCCTTGTTCCGTGGGTGCCGCCATGTTACTGGTGACTCACGTGGGGGCAAGGGGACCGGTGACGCAACCACTGCCTCTTCGTCTATAGGAGAGGAGCGTGAAGTTTAAACGGAGGTGTCAGCATCGTTCACAAGTCATCTCTCATTCAGTGTTCTTCAGCATCGTTCACAAGTCATCTCTCATTTAGTGTTCTTCAGCATCGTTTACAAGCCATCTCTCATTCAGTGTTCTTCAGCATCACTCAAAAGTCATCTCTCATTTAGTGTTCTCCAGCATCGTTCACAAGTCATCACTCGTTCAATGTTCTTCAGCATCGTTTACAAGTCATCTCGCATTCAGTGTTCTTCAACATAGTTTATAAGCCATCTCTCATTCAGTGTTCTTCAGCATCACTCACAACTCATCTCTCATTTAGTGTTCTCCAGCATCGTTCACAAGTCATCACTCGTTCAATGTTCTTCAGCATCATTCACAAGTCATCTCTCATTTCTTCAGTGTTCTTCAGCACCGTTCTCAAGTCATCATTTCATTCCTCATTCAGTGCACCCAGCATCGTTCACGAATTTAACTAATCTATTAATCCTGCATGAGGAAGACCTACATTCGGCCGTCTCTCTTTCGACCCAACTACGGTTCTACTTCCCGACCATCTGAAGAATCCCAGAGTTCTCAACTCTCTTAACGCAGGTCTGTGACAGTATACTCAGGCCCAATGGACTCGGGGGACCGGAACGCGGAGGCAAGCGCCATTCAAAGCTTGGCTTCCCGATTGCAGAGTCAGGAAGTGGTACACGGTCAGGTGATGCAATATATTCAGGAATTGCCAGGCCGTCTGGATCAAATCCAAGCATCTTTGGCTTCGGTGGTTCCGGGTTCTGATCCAGTAGCAGTTTCTAGTAGTGTCCAGCCTTCAGCAGCAATTAGGTCACGCCTTTTAGACCAATTAGGTCAACTCCATCCCGCTATAATGGAGATTCTAAACATTGCCGTGGGTTTCTGAACCAGTGCGAGGTGCACTTTGAAATACTCTCACATAATTTTCCCACGGATCGTTCCAAAGTGGCGTACATCATTTCCTTGCTCGAGGGTTCAGCGTTGGATTGGGTGTCTCCATTGTGGGAACGTTCTGACCCATTGGTCTGCAATTACTCTGACTTCATTGCTTCTTTTCGAAGAATCTTCAATGAGCCCGGCAGGTCCACCGCCGCTTCTACCGAACTGCTCCGTGTTCGTCAAGGCTCTCATTCCATAGGACAGTACGTCGTCCAATTCCGGACCATCGCTTCGGAATTACGCTGGAATAAAGAAGCCCACAGAGCTGCCTTCTGGAGTGGGTTCTCGGACCGCCTGAAGGATGAAATGGGTAAGGTGAAGTAAGACCTTGATGAAGGGAGAGATCCCGAAACCGGTTGGCACTGCATGACAGGAGAAACTTGTGTGGCAAAGAGCTTCACCGGATGGACGGAACTGTGTGTCACTTTGGGAGACGGGTTCCGGAGCCAGCTTCCTCGTAACATCAAAGGCACATATTTCTTGAAAATCCGGTAAACCTCCAACTTTACCTTTTTATATCAGGGGATATTTGAGCTGTATTCTTTCCAGTAAGACTCATTATTCAATGCTGATTTTATTATTTGTGGTAATTCTCCATCTATTACCTTTTACGTATTGGCAATTTTTATTTGTATATATTAAAATTACTTTTCTCTGAACCTACTACACTATGGAGGTCATTCCGAGTTGTTCGCTCGCAAGGCGATTTTAGCAGAGTTGCTCACGCTAAGCCGCCGCCTACTGGGAGTGAATCTTAGCACCTTAAAATTGCGAACGACGTATTCGCAATTTTGCGATTACAAACTTCTTAGCAGTTTCAGAGTAGCTTCAGACTTACTCGGCATCTGCGATCAGTTCAGTGCTTGTCGTTCCTGGTTTGACGTCACAAACACACCCAGCGTTCGCCCAGACACTCCCCCGTTTCTCCAGCCACTCCTGCGTTTTTTCCGGAAACGGTAGCGTTTTTTCCCACACGCCCATAAAACGGCCTGTTTCCGCCCAGAAACACCCATTTCCTGTCAATCACACTACGATCGCCTGAGCGAAGAAAAAGCCATGAGTAAAAATCCTAACTATATAGCAAATTTACTTGGCGCAGTCGCAGTGCGGACATTGCGCATGCGCACTAAGCGGAAAATCGCTGCGCTGCGATGAAATTTACCGAGCGAATAACTCTGAATGAGGGCCTATATCTGGAATTCTGTTTTCCCTATATGAATTTAGTTTCTGGGGAGTGTTTGTGGTAAAGGTTGACGACAGAGGACCTGTGAGGGGATTGACACACGACCATCCTAGCTGCGGAATACTTTTGAAAGGCATATATCGTGGCTTGTATTGCACTTAGTTCTGGTAATCCCCCATCTATTTTCATTGACATCATCCGTATATACTAATTTTTCAAATTTAGAATATACTACACTATATTTGGAATTCTGTTTTTTTCCCCACATATGGATCCTATTTATATGAACTATTTAGCAGAAGACTTGTGAGGAAAGTACCCCTTTTTTCATGAATCTTATAAGCGCACGACATCTGGTCTTACTTCACCTTACCCATTTTATCCTTGGTATTGGGGATACCTTTTAGACCAGTCTGTGTGCAGCTGATTCTTTGTTGGCGCCAAGGTACTTTTCTGTTATCCATTTTCACCGCCTGAAGGATAAGTTGGTCACCAGGGATCTACCGGATCAACGCTCTGCGTTAAGATGGACCTCCGCATGCGGGAGCGTGGTAGTGAGCGTAGTCGGTCAGATCGGTCCAAGTTCCGGCCTCTCCCTCCTAGGCAGGCAACATTACCAAGTCCGGACGAACCCATGCAGATCAACCTGTCCCGGTTGTCTCCGGAAGAACGACAATGCCGTTGAGAGGGTAAACTCTACCTCTATTGTGGAGCTGCGGATCACTTTATCAAGTTCTGTAAGTCACGTTTGGGAAACGGGTGAGCCTAGCTTGTTCCGGAGGAGTCAAGTTGAGTGCCACATCTAAATCTTCTCCGGCAGAGGACTGTTTACTTTCCGTATCATTGTTTTTCGATTCAACCGCCAAGCCTTTCTCTTGTGTCCGGGGACTGGGTCTGAAGTTGAAGTCCATTGAACAACCAATTATGCTGACTGCTATCCATGGTACACAAATCTCCAATGGCCTTATTTTGAGTCGCACAGAACTCAAAGGTCGGAGCTCTACATCTAGAATATCAAGAGTTCCTAGTAATTCCGGAAATGCCTCATGATCTTGTCCTCTGTTTACCCAGGCTCAAGACCCATAACCCCCACATCAACTGGAAGTCCTCACAAATCCTGTCCTGGAGCTCCTGTTGTCATTCTAGTTGCCTCACCCCTGTTTACCCACTCCGTGTGTCTACCAAGTCGGACAAAGAGCTAATTCCAGAAGCCTATCAGGAATTTGCAGACGTGTTTTCCGAGCAAGCAGCCGATCAGTTACCGCCCCATAGACCCTGGGACTGTCCCATTGATCTAATCCCTGGAAAGATGCCGTCACGAGGTCACACGTATCCCCTGTCATTACCGGAGACCCAAGCCATGACAGATTATATTAAATCAAATCTTCAAAAAGGATTAATTCGTCCCTCTACCTCCCCGGTTGGAGCTGGTTTCTTTTTGTGAAGAAAGGACTGTGTATTGATTATCGTGGGTTGAACGATATCACCATCAAGAATAGGTACCCTTTGCCATTAATCACAGAGCTATTTGATAAGGTTCGAGGAGCCCACGTTTTCACGAAGCTTGACTTAAGTAAAGCCTATAATCTCATACGCATCAGACAGGGGGACGAGTGGAAGACCGCTTTTAATACCAGGGATGGGCATTACGAGTATTTGGTAATGCCGTTTGGCCTCAGCAATGCTCCTGCCGTCTTTCAGGGATTCGTGAACGAGATCTTTCGAGACATGCTTTACCAGAGCGTAGTGGTTTACTTGGATGACATTCTGATCTTTTCCAGGAATCTTGCAGAACATCGGATGCAAGTTAAAGAAGTACTTCACCGACTGCGTAGGAACCATCTATATGGTAAGATCTCCAAGTGTACCTTTAAGGTTCCTTCAATTCCTTTCCTCGGATATGTCATATCGGGCACAGAGCTCCGCATGAATCTGGAAAAGCTTAAAACCATCCGGGATTGGACTCAACCTCTCTCCTTGAAAGAGGTGCAAAGATTCCTAGGCTTCGCAAATTATTACAGGAAGTTCATGAAAGGGTTTTCCATGATTGTAGCACCCATCACTGCTCTGACCAAGAAAGGTTCCAACCAGAGTTTGTGGTCTTCCGAAGCCGTAGAAGCGTTTGTCCTGTTGAAGTCGGCCTTTATGTCCGCACCGGTGCTCCAGTAAACAAATTTTGAAGAACCGTATTTCTTGGAAGTCGATGCCTCCTCGGTCGGTGTCGGAGCCGTCCTCTCACAGTACTCTTCTGATGGAAAGTTGCATCCGTGTGGTTTCCACTTACGAAAGTTTTCACCTGCTGAACGAAATTATACCATTGGAGATCAGGAACTTTTGGCAATAAAATCTGCCTTAGAGAAGTGGAAATATTTATTGGAGGGTGCTAAACATTTAATTACCATCTACAACGACCACAAGAACTTGTTATAGCTCAAGACCGCCCAATGTTTGAATCCCCGTCAAGCTAGATGGGCACTCTTTTTCACTCGTTTTTTATTTGTTATTAAGTACCGGGACGGGACTCTCAATGCTAAAGCTGACGCCCTGTCTCGCTCCCTAACTGCCTCTGATGAAGAGAATTCAGTTGAGAAGAGTTTCATTCTCAGTCGTGTCTCCAGTTCTGCAGCTCCCTCTTCTCTAGGTCCTCCTCCTGGGAGGATGTCTGTTCCAGCTGAACTCCGACAGAAATTGCTTCAGTGGGCCCATATCTCCAAGGTCTCCGGTCACCCTGGAGCCCAAAAAGTTTGAATTTTTACAAAGATCTTATTGGTGGTCCACTATGAGGAGAGATATACAAGATTTCGTGAGCTCCTGCCCTCAATGTACCCAACACAAGATTCCTCATCTACCTCCTACTGGATTGCTTTATCCTTTGTCAGTTCCTAGAAGACCCTGGTCCCATATCTCTATGGACTTCATCACCGAGTTGCCCCCTTCCAAGGGTTGTAACACCATCTGGATGATCATGGATCGCTTCTCGAAAATGGCACATTTTGTTCCTTTGTCAGGTCTACCATCGGCTGCCAAACTGGCTCAATTATTTATCCAGGAACAATTTCGGCTACATGGATTACCTAAGGAGGTGGTTCACTGCGAGATTCTGGAAAGCTCTCTGTTCTGCAAATAAAACTCAAGTTCTCTTCTGCCTACCACCCACAAACCAACGGACAAACCGAGTCAACCAGGATTTAGAGACTTTCCTCCGCATTTATCTTTCTCCCTCACAGGACAACTGGTTGGAGTTGTTGCCCTGGGCAGAATTGGCCCATAATCATTAGTATCATATCTCCACTGGTGAAACCCCATTTTTCATCAATTATGGATTCCATCCACGTGTCCCAGAAATATCTTGTCCTACAAAAGATGTTCCTGCCGTGACTTCCACTCTGCAACACTTCAGTCACATCTGGAGTAAAGTTCATGCTAATCTCAAAAAAGTCTCCATCAGATATAAACTTTTCGCGGACAAGAAACGACGGGCAGCTCCTCAATACAAGGTTGGTGACAGGGTATGGCTCTCCACCCGCAACCTTCGACTAAAGGTAACCAGTATGAAATTTGCTCCGAAATTCATCGGTCCTTACCATGTTCTGCAAGTCCTGAATCCTGTTGTCTGCAAACTAGGTTTGCCCTCCCACTTTCGTATACCGAACTCTTTCCATGTTTCTCTTCTCCGTCCTCTTATTCTAAATTGTTTCCATTCTGACTGTCATAGGTCAGCCTCAGTGGAAACCGAAACTGGAATGGAATTTGAGGTCAAGTCTATTCTCGATTTTCATTACTATCGCAAAAATCTGCAATATCTGGTGGAATGGAAAGGTTATGGACCCGAGGAGAGAAGTTGGGTGAAGGCTTCCAATATCTCTGCTCCTCGACTTGTGCGGATCTTTCATTCCAGGCACCCAACTAAACCAGGGAAGTGTCCAAAGGCCACTACCAGAGGAGGGGGTACTGTCATGGCGCCGGAGCGGCGTACACCGCTCTTACCTCTCCGTGCGCGGTGGTCTCCTGGGCGGCTTCTCTCCCTGCTGTCCCGGTGGGTACGTGGCGCTGCGTCCGCGGTTCCCCGGTCCGTGGGCGCCGCCATGTTACTGTCAACTCACGTGGGGACAAGGGGGACGGTGACGCAACCACTGCATCTCCGCTTATAGGAGAGGAGCAGGAAGTTTAAAAGGAGGCGCCACGCAAAGCCCTGGTGCCTGAGTATCGTCGCTGCAAAGCTACACCCCAGGCTCACGTCTCTCAGCTACAGAGTTCCAGTGCTTCCAGCACACAGTGTGTCTTTCAGCTACAGAGTTCCAGTGCTTCCAGCATAGTGTGTCTCTCAGCTAGAGTTCCAGTGCTTCCAGCATACATCGTCTCTCAGCCTAGTCACCAGCGCTTCCAGCTCTCACTTAGTGTTCTTCAGCATCATTCACAAGTCATCACTCGTTCAGTGTTCTTCAGCATTGTTTACAAGTCATCTTTCATTCAGTGTTCTACAGCATCGTTTACAAGTCATCTCTCATTCAGTGTTCTTCAGCATCAGTTACACGTCATCTCTCAGTGTTCGTCAGCATCAGTTACAAGTCATCTCTTTCAGTGTTCTTCAGCATCGTTTACAAGTCATCTATCATTCAGTGTTCTTCAGCATCATTCACAAGTCATCTCTCATTTAGTGTTCTCCAGCATCGTTCACAAGTCATCACTCGTACAGTGTTCTTCAGCATCGTTTACAAGTCATCTCTCATTTCTTCAGTGTTCTTCAGCATCGTTCTCAAGTCATCGTTTCATTCCTCATTCAGTGCACCCAGCATCGTTCACGAATTTAAGTAATCTACTAATCCTGCATGAGGAAGACCTACACTCAGCCGTCTCTATTTCGACCCAACTACGGTTCTACTTCCCATCGGAAGAATCCACGAGTTCTCAACGCTCTCAACCCAGGTCCGTGACAGCCTCCTTGATGGTTTATGTATGCCACCATGGTGGCGTTGTCTGACCGTACTTGAATAGGCCTGTTCTATAACAGAGGCAAGGCAAGAGACAAAGCATTGAACACCGCCCTTAATTTCTGAATGTTTATCGGGAGCAGTGATTCCTCTTTGGTCCACCGACCCTGGAAGGAGTGTTGCTCCAACACCACGCCCCAACCCCTCAGACTGGCATCCGTAGGCAGTAGGACCCAGTTGGGGATCCAGAAGGGATGGCACCTGCTTAAAAGCTGGTCCTGTAGCCACCAGGTCAGCGACAGACGAACCTCCGGAGTCAAGGAGATCATTTGAGACCTGATCCGATGAGGTGGACCATCCCACTTGGAAAGAATTAACCTCTGCAGAGGGCGGGAATTAAATTGAGCGTACTTCACCATGTCGAAAGCCGACACCATGAGACCTAGTACTTGCATTGCCGAGTGTATCGACACTCTTGGGCGAGAGAGGAAGTATCTGATCCTGTACTGAAGTTTCAGTACCTTCTCTGGAGACAGAAACAGCCATTGACTGTGTGTGTCCAGAAGTGCCCCCAGGTGCCCCATGCTCCGAGCAGGGACCAGCGAGGACTTCTTCCAGTTGATTAGCCACCCGTGGGCTTGTAGGAAGTTTACCGTCAGTTGTAGATTACTGAGGAGGCCATTGTGGGAGTTTGCCAGAATCAGCAAGTCGTCCAGATACAGCAGTATCCTGACTTCCCGGCGACGGAGATGAGCAGTCGTCACAGCCATAACCTTGGTGAAGATCTGAGGGGTCGTTGCCAGCCCAAACGGCAGAGCCTGGAATTGATAGTGGAGGTTGCCAATAGCAAACCGCAGATATTGCTGATGCGATATGGCAATAGGTATATGCAGGTAAGCATCCTGTATATCCAGGGATACCATATAGTCTCCGGGTTCCATGGCCAGTACAATTGAGCGCAGCATTTCCATACGGAACTTGGACACTCTCACAAACTTGTTCAGTGATTTGAGGTTGAGTATAGGCCGGAAAGACCCATTGGGTTTCGGGACTAGAAACAGGGTCGAGTAGCATCCTCTGCCTCTCTGGGACAGGGTATCCGTTAGGATGGTCGACATTGACATGGTCGACACTGACCCATGGTCGCCACATGAAAATGGTCGACATGAGTTTTTCACATTTTATTTCTTTTGGGGAACTTTTCCATACTTTACGATCCACGTGGACTACGATTGGGAACGGTAATCTGCGCCAAGCGGAGCGAGGCACCTTGCCCGAAGCATGGCGAGCGAAGCGAGCCATGCGAGGGGACACGGTGCACTAATTGCGGTTCCCCGTCACTTTACGCAGAAAACGACACCAAAAAAAGAAAAAAAACCTCATGTCAACCTTTTCATGTGTCGACCTTTCACTTGTCGACCATTTGTCCATGTCGACCATGCCAATGTTGACCAATAGTGGTCGACCTAATGACTGCTGACCATAACATGGTCGACCATTCATACCGGAACCCTGGGACAGAGGTACCGGCACCACCACTCCTGTATCCAGGAGTGAACGCACAACCATTTGTAGAGCTTGCGCCTTCAACGGATCCAAAGGGATAATCGTGGTACAAAACTGGCAGGGGGGGGGGACACGTCTCTTGAAAGAGACTGCGTACCCGTGAGACAACTTCTCGCACCCATGCGTCTGAAGTGGTCGTTAAACAGACCTGGGTGAATCACAGAAGTCGGCCTCCAACCCTGGGATCCAGGGGGAGGTTCGCCCCGTCATGCAGCAGGCTTGTCGTGTTTAGAAGCAGGCTGACAGGCGGCCCAGGTTTGTTTTGCCTTGGGCTTAGTGGTTTTGGGAGCACAAGATTGTCTCTGGAATGCCTGACCCTTTGTTTTCCCTTGAGGCCGAAAGGAGCGAAAAGTGGTACCTTTTGCCTTCTGTGCAGAAGGATTAGTATTCGGAAGAAAGGCAGTCTTAGCAGCCGCTAAATCAGTCACAATCTTATTGAGATCTTCCCAAAATAGGATGTCTCTCTTAAAAGGGAGTACCTCCAAGGTCTTTTTGGAGTCCAGGTCCACCTTCCACGACCTCAACAACAGAATACAGTGAGCCAGGACGGAAGTAGTTGACGCCTTGGCTGCCAAACACACCTGCCTCAGAGGATGCCTCCTGAATGTAATAGGCGGCGGTGGTAATATGAGACAGGTATTGTCTGCAGTGTCAGATATATCCTGAGGCAGCTCTTCCTCTAATATGCTTGAACCCATGCTTCAATTCCTTTTGCAGCCCAGGAGGCTGCCGTAGTGGGTCTATGTACAGCACCTGTAAGGGAGTAAACAGACTTCAGGCATCCCTCCACACGCTTATCTGTTGGTTCCTTCAGTGAGGTGACAGCGGTGACAGGCAGAGTAGATGACACCAAGAGACGGGTGACATGGGAATCCGGCGGTGAATTTTCCCACAACTCTGTAGGGAGAGGATAGCGAGCTACCATCCGCTTAGACAGGGAGAATTTCTTCCCTGGAGTAGTCCAGGGGTCTTGTCGTATGTCCACTAAGTGGTCAGAATGCGGAAATAATGTTTTAGTTAGTTCTGACGTTTAAACTTATCAGGTTTCCGAGACACCATAGTGGAATCCTCATCATCATCAGTGATCTGTAGGATTTGCTTAATAGCAACCACTAAGTCAGGGACATCAACCTGAGTAGTAGATTCCTCGTCAGAAGCAACTGTGTCAGTGTCTGACGGGGCAGTATACTCCCCATCCTTATCAGAAGAATCTTCTGAGAGATTAGTGGATTGTGAGGAGGAAGTAGCTCGCCTAGATAACCCCGTGACACGAGAGGATTGATTCAATTGCTGCAACTAGGGAGATAAATTATCCACCCAAGGCGGATTTACCATAGGGACAATATGTGGCTGCAATGGCACAGGAGGTCCCATAGGGGGCGTAAGGCGCGTCACAAGCATATTGAGAACGCCGTCCAAGGTGACTCTTGATTGGTTACAGGAGCCGTGGACTGTCTACATTGCACATACAAAAGCTTCATACAAAGCTTCCCCCTTAGGCAAATCCCTGGCGCATGCGCTGCATGATACAGGAGCGTCCGTGGATGTCCCGCCCTTTGTGTTAGACATTTTCAGTGAATGTAACCGCAGAGCGTATGAGTACAATACAGCCAGACAGAGTACAATACCTGCGAATAAATCCCCTAGTATGTGACAGCGTACACAGTACACAACACTAGCGACGAAGTACACAGTAGAATACACTTAACGGTAAATACTGTGAAGCACTACATATGTGGTCCAGACGCACCTAGTCCCTTAGGGTACAGAATACAGTGATAGCTAAAGCTGGGATACACTGAAAGTGAAATCCACACAGCAGATACAGGCACACACAGTGACAATGCAGATAATTATTTTAGTAAGACATGAAAACTGCACTGGACTAGTGTATATATATATATATATATATATATATATATATACTGCTCAAAAAAATAAGGGGGACACTAAAATAACACATCCTAGATCTGAATGAATGGAATATTCTTATTAAATACTTTGTTCTTTACATAGTTGAATGTGCTGACAACTAAATCACACAAAGATTATCAATGGGAATCAAATTTATTAACCCATGGAGGTCTGGAATTGGAGTCACACTCAAAATTAAAGTGGAAAAACACACTACAGGCTGATCCAACTTTGATGTAATGTCCTTAAAACAAGTCAAAATGAGGCTCAGTAGTGTGTGTAGCCTCCACGTGCCTGTATGACCTCCCTACAATGCCTGGGCATGCTCCTGATGAGGTGGCGGATGGTCTCCTGAGGGATCTCCTCCCAGACCTGGACTAAAGCAACCGCCAACTCCTGGACAGTCTGTGGTGCAACGTGGCGTTGGTGGATGGAGCGAGACATGATGTCTCAGATGTGCTCAATTGGATTCAGGTCTGGGGAACGGGCGGGCCAGTCCATAGCATCAATGCCTTCGTCTTGCAGGAACTGCTGACACACTCCCGTCACATGAGGTCTAGCATTGTCTTGCATTAGGAGGAACCCAGGGCCAACCGCACCAGCATATGGTCTCACAAGGGGTCTGAGGATCTCATCTCGGTACTTAATGGCAGTCAGGCTACCTCTGGCGAGCACATGGAGGGCTGTGTGGCCCCCCAAAGAAATGCCACCCCACACCATTACTGACCCACTGCCAAACCGGTCATGCTGGAGGATGTAGCAGGCAGCAGAGTGTTCTCCTTGGCGTGTCACGTCTGTCACATGTGCTCAGTGAGAACCTGCTTTCATCTGTGAAGAGCACAGGGCGCCAGTGGCGAATTTGCCAATCTTGGTGTTCTCTGTCAAATGCCAAACGTCCTGCACGGTGTTGGGCTGTAAGCACAACCCCCACCTGTGGACGTCGGGCCCTCATACCACCCTCATGGAGTCTGTTTCTGATTGTTTGAGTAGACACATGCACATTTGTGGCTTGCTGGAGGTCATTTTGCAGGGCTCTAGCAGTGCTCCTCCTGTTCCTCCTTGCACAAAGGCGGAAGTAGCGGTCCTGCTGCTGGGTTGTTGCCCTCCTACGGCCTCTTCCATGTCTCCTGATGTACTGGCCTGTCTCCTGGTAGTGCCTCCATGCTCTGGACACTATGCTGACAGACACAGCAAACCTTCTTGCCACAGCTCGCATTGATGTGCCATCCTGGATGAGCTGCACTACCTGAGCCACTTGCGTGGGTTGTAGACTCCGTCTCATGCTACCACTAGAGTGAAAGCACCGCCAGCTTTCAAAAGTGACCAAAACATCAGCCAGAAAGCATAGGAGCTGAGAAGTGGTCTGTGGTCACCACCTGCAGAACAACTCCTTTATTGGGGGTGTCTTGCTAATTGCCTATAATTTCCACCTGTTGTCTTTTCCATTTGCACAACAGCATGTGAAATTTATTGTCAATCAGTGTTGCTTCCTAAGTGGACAGTTTGATTTCACAGAAGTGTGATTGACTTGGACTTACAATGTGTTGTTTAAGTGTTCCCTTTATTTTTTTGAGCAGTATATATATATATATATAAATAAGATTTTACTTACCGGTAAATCTATTTCTCGTAGTCCGTAGTGGATGCTGGGGACTCCGTAAGGACCATGGGGTATAGACGGGCTCCGCAGGAGACAGGGCACTTTAAGAAAGAATTTGGATTCTGGTGTGTTCTGGCTCCTCCCTCTATGTCCCTCCTCCAGACCTCAGTTAGAGAAACTGTGCCCGGAAGAGCTGACAGTACAAGGAAAGGATTTTGGAATCCAGGGCAAGACTCATACCAGTCACACCAATCATACCGTATCACTCGTGATAAATTTACCCAGTTAACAGTATGAACAACAACGGAGCATCAGATCAACCCTGATACAACCAAACATAACCCTTATTTAAGCAATAACTATATACAAGCATTGCAGAAGAAGTCCGCACTTGGGACGGGCGCCCAGCATCCACTACGGACTACGAGAAATAGATTTACCGGTAAGTAAAATCTTATTTTCTCTAACGTCCTAGTGGATGCTGGGGACTCCGTAAGGACCATGGGGATTATACCAAAGCTCCCAAACAGGCGGGAGAGTGCGGATGACTCTGCAGCACCGAATGAGCAAACACAAGGTCCCCCTCAGCCAGGGTATCAAACTTGTAGAACTTTGCAAAAGTGTTTGAACCTGACCAAGTAGCCGCTCGGCAAAGCTGTAATGCCGAGACCCCTCGGGCAGCCGCCCAAGAAGAGCCCACCTTCCTTGCGGAGTGGGCTTTTACTGATTTTGGAAGCGGCAATCCAGCCGCAGAATGAGCCTGCTGAATCGTGTTACAGATCCAGCGAGCAATAGTTTGCTTTGAAGCAGGAGCACCCAGCTTGTTGGATGCATACAGGATAAACAGCGACTCAGTTTTCCTGACTCTAGCCGTTCTGGCTACATAAACCTTCAAAGCCCCGACCACATCCAGTGACTCGGAATCCTCCAAGTCAGTAGTAGCCACAGGCACCACAATAGGTTGGTTTATATGAAAGGATGAAACCACTTTCGGCAGAAATTGTGGGCGGGTCCGCAATTCTGCTCTATCCGCATGGAAAACCAGATAAGGGCTTTTATGTGACAAAGCCGCCAATTCTGACACACGCCTATCCGAATTCAAGGCTAATAGCATGACCACCTTCCATGTGAGATATTTTACTTCCACCGTTTTGAGTGGTTCAAACCAGTGTGATTTCAGGAAACTCAACACCACGTTAAGATCCCAAGGTGCCACTGGAGGCACAAAAGGGGGCTGAATATGCAGCACTCCCTTTACAAACGTCTGAACTTCAGGCAGAAAAGACAGTTCTTTTTGAAAGAAAATGGATAAGGCCGAAATTTGAACCTTAATGGAACCCAATTTAAGGCCCAAAGTCACTCCCGACTGTAGGAAGTGAAGGAAACGGCCCAGCTGGAATTCCGTAGGGGCATTCCTGGCCTCACACCAAGCCACATATTTTCGCCATATACGGTGATAATGTTGAGCCGTCACATCCTTCCTAGCCTCTATCAGCGTAGGAATGACCTCATCCGGAATGCCTTTTTCTGCTAAGATCCGGCGTTCAACCGCCATGCCATCAAACGCAGCCGCGGTAAGTCTTGGAACAGACAGGGCCCCTGTTGCACAAGTCCTGTCCTAGAGGCAGAGGCCACGGGTCCTCTGTGAGCATTTCTTGCAGATCTGGATACCAAGTCCTTCTTGGCCAATCCGGAACAAAGAGTATTGTTCTCACTCCTCTTTTCCTTATGATTCTCAGCACCTTGGGTATGAGAGGAAGAGGAGGAAATACATAGACCGACGGGAACACCCACGGTGTCACCAGTGCGTCCACAGCTATCGCCTGAGGGTCTCTTGACCTGACGCAATATCTCTGCAGCTTTTTGTTGAGGCGGGATGCCATCATGTCCACCTGTGGCAGTTCCCACCGACTTGCAATCTGCATGAAGACTTCTTGATGAAGTCCCCCCTCTCCCGGGTGGAGGTCGTGCCTGCTGAGGAAGTCTGCTTCCCAGTTGTCCACTCCCGGAATGAACACTGCTGACAGTGCGCTTACGTGATTCTCCGCCCAGTGAAGAATTCTGGTGGCTTCTACCATCGCCACCCTGCTCCTTGTGCCGCCTTGGCGGTTTACATGAGCCACTGCGGTGATATTGTCTGACTGAATCAGAACCGATTGGTCGCGAAGCAGGGTCTACGCTTGACTTAGGGCGTTGTATATGGCCCTTAGTTCCAGGATATTGATGTGAAGGCAAGTCTCCTGCCTTGACAACAGCCCTTGGAAATTTCTTCCCTGTGTGACTGCCCCCCACCCTCGGAGGCTTGCATCCGTGGTCACCAGGACCCAGTCCTGAATACCGAATCTGCGAACTTCGAGAAGGTGAACACTCTGCAGCCACCACAGGAGAGACACCCTGGCCCTGGGGGATAGGGTGATTAACCGATGCATCTGAAGATGTGATCCGGACCACTTGTCCAGTAAGTCCCATTGGAAGGTCCTTGCATGGAACCTGCCGAAGGGAATGGCCTCGTATGATACCACCCTCCTTCCTAGGACTCGAGTGCAGTCATGCACTGACACCTGTTTTGGTTTTAATAGATTCCTGACCAGTGACACGAGCTCCTGAGCTCTCTCTATCGGGAGATAAACCCTTTTCTGGTCTGTGTCTAGGATCATGCCTAGGAGAGGCAGATGAGCTGTAGGAACCAACTGCGACTTTGGAATATATAGAATCCAGCCGTGTTGCCGTTACACTTCCAGAGAAAGTGATACACTGTTCAGCAACTGCTCTCTTGATCTCACTTTTATGAGGAGATCGTCCAAGTACGTGATAATAGTGACACCTTGCTTCCGCAGGAGCACCATCATTTCCGCCATTACCTTGGTGAATATTCTCAAGACCGTGGAGAGACCAAACGGCAACGTCTGAAATTGGTAATGACAATCCCGTACCGCAATTCTGAGGTACGCCTGATGAGGTGGATAAATGGGGACATGAAGGTATGCATCCTTTATGTCCCGAATCACCATAAAATCTCCCCCTTTCAGGCTTGCAATGACCGCTCTTAGCGATTCTATCTTGAACTTGAACCTTTTCAGGTATATGTTCAGGGATTTTAAATTCAATATGGGTCTGACCGAACCGTCTGGTTTCGGGACTAGAAAACGGGGTCGAATAATAACCCTCTCCTTGTTGAAGGAGGGGAACCTTGACCACCACCTGTTGAAGATACAATTTGTGAATTGCAGTTAACACTGTTTCCCTCTCGTGGGGGGAAGCCGGCAGGGCCGTCGGTGAGGGGGCATCTTCTCAAAGTCCAGCTTGTATCCCTGAGACATGTCAAAGCCTATATATTTATCCTATTTAAAACACTCTAAAAGGTTAATGAACACAGTACGCAATTGGCGTATGGAATACCGTAAGAGTACGCACTTAGCGTAACAAACGCTTAGCCGTGGACGAGACGCACGAGCGGCACGTTCGCTCACGGCTTAAAGCATAAAGGCAAGCACGCTATAGGCTGCCGACTAACGTAATGATACGCTATCAGCGTAGCGGACGCTCGAGACCACGAGGAGATCACAAGCGGCGCTGACGCTCACAGCGTTAAACCTTTGTAACAATATCATAAACAATGTACTTAAATTGTAAACCTTTGTGCAGTGATAAGGTGTAAATGCAACACAGTGTAACTTTGTTAGTTTAAAAGCTGTATGAGCGATTCTTACGCTCTGAGAACCCTTTAGCAATATAATAAACACTCAAATACCGGTCTAAGGGTCTAACACCTTTTAAGGGAGAGAATGAACGTTCAATCGCAAAAGAATACACAATACAAGTTATACACTACCAAACTAACATAAAATACCTAACCGAGTTACTTACAGATAAAATACAACAAAGACACAATTACATTTAAGGGGGAAGGAGAGAGAGAATGGCTTACAACAAAATAGGAGATAAATATGGTTGCAGAGTACTTACGCACAAGGAGAACAATCGCAAGCGCCTTTCTGGATATCCAGCTCCCGATTATCAGTGATGAGAACCGTTGAGAAGAGTAGAGAGCTGGCCCAGATCGGCTTGTCTTTTTATACACTACACACAATACAGTACAACGGTCCCTACATTCTTTTTGTTCATTGGACACAGGAATTCGTCTCTGCATTATAACAAAAGGTCATAGGTTGGTTCATACAGGTGGGCTGTGACTATTTCAAACTGCTCAGGTGGGAGGGAAACTGGGTTTCCCGCCGCATGGGTAATAAAGTGCAAATATAGTAAATGTCCATAAACTTCTTATGTCCATAACTATACGCACGAGCGAGTAATCCGCTTCAAACCAACACCGGAATATTGCTAATTATATTCTCTTCCGATGGATACTAAACACCACTGTGTAACCCCTGTCTGACCCTTCGTATCAAACAAAGAGGAATCTCCTTGTCCCCGAACATGCTATATTAACTAAACTTTCAGATTCTATCAAAGGGACCATAATCTACAAAATACATTATATGACTAAAATATGTTACGATTGAGTCACCCGCTAGACGCACACAAACTCTACCGTAAATGCGCATACCGTGCGCCTGCGAGTGCACGCGACTGCGAGTATACTCACGCACGGGAGAGCTCATGCTCGTGCAGCGGGCACACGCATGAGGTGCATATATGGCAATGTGCAGCGTGATATTTTTCTGACTTTGACAGTCCACCCTTTGGCAGTCACCATTAACTGCCACTTCCTAAAACAGTTCAAAAAGAGAAAAATATATGTCATGTATAATACATTTCTATGATTGGGTAGGGGAGAAGAGAAGAAGGTGGGAAAAAGTATGATCTAGTGAGATAGTAGAAGCATGTATGTATGAGTCCATGTTTGAGGGGTCATGTATCATCGTGCCGTACGTGTTTTAAATCAAGCTTCGAGGTATTGCGAAGTATACATTTGAATTTCTTCTTATCCCGTGGTACGGGTCTGTGGATGGGCTGTCAAACTTTACCGAGCTCTTTTCGGCTTTTGGTTGCAACAAAATGGGGGAGCACATTTTAGTTGATGATACATGAAAGGGGGGATATGTGAGTGCTGATATCTGTGCCTATATTCCCTTTCGACTATGTGTGTTATTACCTGAAGGTTGTAGAGATGAAGACAAGGAGCAATTATGGTAAATGCAGTCATAAACTATGTGAGTTTAATATACATTTGTTGATTGAAGTCTTGTCTGGTGTCTTGTCTTGATGTACATGTTGACTGTAGTCTCTTTGGGCTTTTGCCAAAATGCGAGCAAAAACGTTCTCAATGTCCATAGACTTACAAAAAGTGTTGGGCTAGCGTAAAATTACAGTTACTAGGGATATGGGGGGTCTATGGCATAGTCCATCAGTTGTCTGTGTAAAAGGTTGTCAAATTCTTCTTCCAAGCGGATGTCTTTTTACCTTGGAGGAAAACAAAGGAGAAACGGGTGAAAGAAACGGACCGTGGAATCACATTTTCATCACAACATTGTCTCTATCGTTGGGTCATAAATCAAATCAGTCGTTGTTATTACAGTATCTTCACTTCTTAAACTCATCACTCGGGCGCTACGTTTATACTTTGTTAAAACTCGAACGCATCTAAATATCAGACCGACCAATATGATGACACCCAGAATACACAAAAGAAATTTCCCTACATCCATGATAATTCCTTGAGCCCATTCTCCTAAACCAGAGAACCAATTTCGCGGGTTAAACCATGACACCCAACCGGTCAGCTCATTACCCACAGCAGCGAGGGTGAGATTGTGTCTCCTGCGGAACTCCCACTTCAATTGGAGAAATGTCGTCCATCTTTTGGTCTATGACCTCGACCGGGTCCTCGGTGCTATTCGTAATATAAGTGCAGCATTTTACGCCGTACTGCGTTGCCAGTGTGACACAATATCCACCCGTCACTGCCGTGAGATAATTAAGAACCATCCTATGCTGAACCAGTTCTGTTTTATAAGCTTGGAGCTCCCTTCCGGTGTACCTGAATGTGTCATCATACATTTCAGTGATATTGTCTAATAAATTTGCAAGCGCAGATATATATTTATAATTTATCACTCCTCTGGCGGTACGAGTGATATCTTACGCGATTAGGAATTGAATCCCGGTGGATTCATGGATCAGGTCAGAGGCCGGATGCTCTGTTCTTTCTATCAGGTGCCGTTTAACGATGTGCTCGTAATGAGTGTGAGTATAAGGAGCTTGGGCACTGCGGTGAATATCCTTCATTTTAGTGTGGGATACGGTCATTACCTCAGGCAGTACTTTTCCAATATAACATAACCCTTCTGAGTTTGGGGCAAGCCACTTATACGCCTTCCTCCCGCATATGAAATATGCATCATCGGGGAGAACATATGGGACGGAGTAGGACATAACCATATTACACATTTTCCATATGAAATCTCCAAACTCTAATTCTCCCATCTGTTTAGTACACGTATCAGTTTGTACGATATGTGCACAGTATCCTGGTGATACTTCTCCAACTCTCATGATCCTACTTCCTAGGGTATACCTATATCGGAAATATTTTCCACTACCGGCTATGTGGCGTATAAGTTCTGTATCTGTAGGCATTCTATCGGCTCTGTATGAAAAGGTCATGGTTTGGTTATTCCATGACAATTCCCAATTTCCCGGCTTTCGGGGATTGGAAATGTTAAAACATACTAGGGATCTATCCACATGATATTGGTGGAGCTTCAAACTAGGAGGACTGGAGATATTAAACCTCCTGTCCACCGGCCTCCCACCACTTAGCTCAAGTACCTCCCCTATAGTTAAAGGGAATGGCACTAATCCTGATTTGCTATGGCCTTGAGGTACTTGAGAGCATACCCAACAATCTGTCTGATTTAACACTTTACCCACTAAGGAGTGATAGTCACTCAATGGATGCCGGTCCATGTGGATATTAAAACTGGACTGACATTTCTTGATGCACCCATCCTCAACTACACTACAGAGTCTTACAGATACAGTTCTCTTTAGCTAACAATCCTTTACAATGTTTACAACTAACATGGCTGCTAGATCGTTTCCGGTACTCGCCTTTGCTCGGTGATTGTGTTGCTATTGGAAATTTACACCTCCGTCTCAGTCATCAGAAACCCTTCTGGATCCTTTCTCGACCTCACTGGTACTCTCACCGAAACAGACTGCTCTGGTCAACATCATGGTCAACAGGAAAATCCATATCACAGTCTCTTGGGATAAGTCCATCTTACAGGAGGAGAAAAGGAGAAATTTGTAATGGGGGTACAGAAAAACAGTTTGAGTGGGAGAGAAACTTGTTACGATAATTAGTTCTCTAGTCTTGTTGTTCTTCTTGTTCTGCTGTCATCTCAAAGGTGCTGTCTCTCAGTCTTCTAAACATTCTGGTGATACAATATTTCTTCTAGCTCAGCGCTCTTTCTGTAAGGAGAATAAATCTTGCATTACCATTTGTCCAACTAATGTGTGACATACCATCTGTAACGTTATGAGAACGTGAGAAAGAAGAGAGATAGAGAGAAAAAAAAACAAGAGAGAGAGAACCGTTCATATATATATGCATCACATAAATCAACAATAAACAACAACAGAAAAAAACATTTTTCAAACATTTTTTCAAGAGAGGAAAAAAAACATTGTCCGTTCTTCCGTTCATCATCAGGCTGTCACACCTGCATGTCCAATGGTATCTTTGCGCAGTCCCTTCCACCAGCATTTCCAAACTCCACCCTTTGTATCTGGCCAGGATACATTGATGCGGGTAGGTCATGCTGGGGTTTTGGTAGACTTCTGCAAAGACCAAGTAGCTATGTAATGTTTGAGTCCTGCCGATGACCATCAGAGATGGGGAAAAAAAAAAAACATTTTACAGATACATTACAAATTTTTACCCGGTCATTCCTGTGTCTTCAAGGAATGACCTCCCAATTTATTAACAATAACCTCAGGCTTACTATCAGTCCTAATGATCACCTTTCCTGACTACATATCATGGGTGTGGCCCAAAATTCTTCCTATATGATCCCTGATTATAATTTGGTTTGTCATAATTCTGCTCGTGCTCTTGTCTAGGGGGTTGATATGACTTTTGTATTTTTCTTGATCTACAATCTCTTGCAAAGTGTCCCTCTTTATGACAATTGTAACAGACTACCACATTTGAATTTCTCGCAGGGGTTTGGGGCTTATGCTGGAGTGGCCTTTTGGTTAGAGCCTGTATACTTACGGCCATCAGCTTATTACTCCGTGACTCCCTGTGTCTGGTGATGTTCCGATCATGATCAATAGCGGCCTCTCTTAATGTAGCCACCGAGATATTTCTCCAGTTTGGGTTGGTGGTCTGTACCCTTGTTCTCAACACCTCCTTTAAACCATTCATTAATAACTTAACCGCTATTTCTTTATGCTGTGCATTTGTTTTGATGTCTGTGATCCCAGTGTCTCTAGCCATTACTTGCAGTGCTCGATTGAAGTAGTCAGAAGTACTTTCCCTTTCTCCTTGTCTTATGGAGAGGATTTTGTTCCACTAAGCAATGGCTGGGAAATATACTCCTAACTGCTGGTTGATCTGCTTAATACATTCCTGATTGTTAACAGAAATTTGGTTTGGTTCCGCACAGGAAAAATGTGGTAATGATGAACATAGATTAATACACAGATTGTAGAAAACTGTTCAGGGAATGACCAACGATACTAAGTTTAAATTTAAAGATTCTTAATGAAGACATCTAAATAATTATTTGAGTTGGTGGTGCTCCCAGAGTCAGTAATGGTTAAGCAAAGAGAAGAAAAAAGAAAGACTCTGTGTTGGGGCACGCTTAGAAATTTGAAATAAGTTTATTAAAACTTAACATTTAATTAATAACGAATAAAAGTAATGAGGAGTTTGATACAAAAAAATTGTTCAAGAACACAAAGTAAACATATATATTGACAGAAATCAGGATAAGCCTGATACAAAATTATGGGCACCTGTGGTGAAAAATATACTGAAAAACATAAAAAATTACAAAAAAGTAATATTATTAAGGTGCCTGAGTTAATCAAAATTCAAAATTGGAGTAGAGGTAAATGATATGTACATATAATCACCGCAGTGATAATTGTAGGTAAGCACCTAGTCTAAAACCTCATGAGAATAGATGAGAGGCACAAAGGTTCATAATTGAAATGTCAAATGACTGAGGGTAATCACCTGGTAGAGATTCTGTTTGCTAAAAGGCTAGATCCTTATAGATAACAAAGCATTTAAGATTATTAAAGATACAAAAGAGCATTGATAAATAAGCCTAAAGGCAAAGCCAATTGTAGATAAATAGAAGGTTTGTGGGAAAGTTGGATAAGGAATAGGTAAGTTTCAGAAGTTGCTCTAACACTTCTGCTGTTTGTGATCAGAGGTCACAATCTTACTGCACCTGATATTCCCAAGGGGTCACCCTACTAGGTACTGATCAGGCTTATCAGCGCTTAGCTTCCAAGGTCGGATGAGATTGGGCGTTGCTTCTGAAATATGGCAGTAATAAACACTAGGACACAAATGAGAGAGTGTAATGAGTAGTGAGCAACAAGGTACTTCTGCTGTCCAGTTTCTAGCGCAGATTCTCTGTTGCTGTGAGCATTGCAGAGAGTGGTCTCGCATCTGGATGAGAGGGTACTAAAAATAGAAGTGAGATATGCTCAGAATAGGGAGGAAACCCTGCCTTCTGCTGTCCACTGTCTTATATAGATATATAGCGGACAGTGGATGAGAGAGGTGGGTTAGGCTTACCTATTGAAAAAAAAGGGTGGTGGGAAAATTAGAAGAAGGAGAAGAAATGGTAATGTGGTGAGATCACAAATTAACAAAAAATTAAGTAAATTATGAAATAAAACAATCATGAAATCAACGATTAATTGGAAAAAGGAAAGTAAACACAGGCTGCATGGTAAAGGCTTACCAAAATGGGTATAAGACCCTGTTTATGCAGAAAGGATTCTGCAAAAAAGTATTTTATTTATAAGGAAATACCAGAAAATGGTTTAGAACAATAATTAAGGATCAAAAATAGCAAACATGGAAAAAAACAATATTGATTATATATCAGTATCAGTTAAATAACTGGAGTCCAAATGGGCACATACAATACCAGGGAGTCCCAAAAGTGATCTGAGCTAGAAAGAGTTCAGCATCACTGAGCACAGACGGACCGTTTCACCAGGGTGGCTTGTTCACTGTGTCAGGGCATAAGGAAAAAGCTGCTGTATTTAAGGCAGAGGAGGGAGGGAACTGGGAGGGCTTAACATCACTAGGGATTCCGATTGGTGGAAGTCCATAGTGACATCACCAACCTTTATTTAGGCTGGTGGGAAAGAGAAATTGTCATGCACCCTGATAATGACAAATTCACTCAACATATCTTAGCTTGGTGGCGTTACATAGACGACATTATCCTGATCTGGGAAGGTGATGAGAAATTACTACTATCCTTTATTGCAGCACTAAACTGCAACAATATCAATCTCAAGCTTACATACCACATTAGCACCAATCAAGTATCCTTTCTGGATCTCAATATATACAAAACTCCGGATGGCCTCATACAAACCGAACTGTATCGAAAGACCACAGCCACCAATAGCCTTCTCCATCAAACCAGTTCTTATTTTCCACCTACCATCACCAATATCCCCAAAGGGGAGTTTTTGCGCCTTAAAAGGAACTGCTCAGATCCCAATACCTTCAGATTGAAGAGTAATGAACTCACCTCAAGACTACTGGAACGAGGCTACAGCCATCGCTCTATCAAAAGAGCTAGATGGCACTGCAATCAAATACCGAGGGATACCTTGATTTTCCCTAACAAGGAAAGTACGAATTCATCCACACAAAACAATACTCTAAGATTTGTGGGCACTTTCTGTAAGGAGTGGAAATTGATTAAAGAATCTATTGACAAACATTGGTCAATTCTACACTTGGATGAGGATCTTTCTAAGACTATTGGACAGAAGGTATCCATGAGCTGGAGACGTTCCAGAAATCTCAAGGACAGACTAACGAGTAGCCACTATACCAAGAATCCAAAGAAAATCACCACTCTCAAAGGCTCTTTTCCTTGCGGAAATTGTAAAGCATGTTCTCATATGACCAAAATGTCCACTATACGGGACCGTTATAACAACCTACTAACCATCGAACAATTTATCAACTGTAATGCCATTGGAGTCGTATACTGCATTTACTGCAGTTGCAACATGAAATACGTGGGCATCACTACAAGGGCCCTAAAACAACGTATTTTAGAACATGTTGGATCTGTGAGGAATGCCTCAACTGATCTCTCAAAACACAAAAAATTGACCTCAGTCGCACGCCACTTCCATCACCACCATGGGGGTAACCCGAATGATTTGAAAGCTTTTGGACTAGAGAAAATCAGCTTGGGAATTCGTGGTGGCGACCTCATGAAAGAGCTTTTGAGACATGAATCCGAATGGACTTTCAAATTGGATTGCCTAGCACCCAAGGGCATGAATGAATAATAAGAATTTACTTACCGATAATTCTATTTCTCGGAGTCCGTAGTGGATGCTGGGGTTCCTGAAAGGACCATGGGGAATAGCGGCTCCGCAGGAGACAGGGCACAAAAAGTAAAGCTTTAGGATCAGGTGGTGTGCACTGGCTCCTCCCCCTATGACCCTCCTCCAAGCCTCAGTTAGGATACTGTGCCCGGACGAGCGTACACAATAAGGAAGGATTTATGAATCCCGGGTAAGACTCATACCAGCCACACCAATCACACTGTAAAACCTGTGATCTGAACCCAGTTAACAGTATGATAACAGCGGAGCCTCTGAAAGATGGCTCACAACAATAATAACCCGATTTTTGTAACTATGTACAAGTATTGCAGATAATCCGCACTTGGGATGGGCGCCCAGCATCCACTACGGACTCCGAGAAATAGAATTATCGGTAAGTAAATTCTTATTTTCTCTATCGTCCTAGTGGATGCTGGGGTTCCTGAAAGGACCATGGGGATTATACCAAAGCTCCCAAACGGGCGGGAGAGTGCGGATGACTCTGCAGCACCGAATGAGAGAACTCCAGGTCCTCCTTAGCCAGGTTATCAAATTTGTAGGATTTTACAAACGTGTTTGCCCCTGACTAAATAGCCGCTCGGCAAAGTTGTAAAGCCGAGACCCCTCGGGCAGCCGCCCAAGATGAGCCCACCTTCCTTGTGGAATGGGCATTTACATATTTTGGCTGTGGCAGGCCTGCCACAGAATGTGCAAGCTGAATTGTATTACACATCCAACTAGCAAAAGTCTGCTTAGAAGCAAGAGCACCCAGTTTGTTGGGTGCATACAGGATAACAGCAAGTCAGTTTTCCTGACTCCAGCCGTCCTGGAACCTATATTTTCAGGGCCCTGACCACATCTAGCAACTTGGAGTCCTCCAAGTCCCTAGTAGGCGCAAGACACCACAATAAGCTGGTTCAGGTGAAACACTGACACCACCTTAGGGAGAGAACTGGGGACGAGTCCGCAGCTCTGCCCTGTCCGAATGGACAAACAGATATGGGCTTTTTTGAGAAAAAAACCACCAATTTGACACTCGCCTGGTCCAGGCCAGGTCCAAGAGCATGTTCACTTTTCATGTGAGATGCTTCAAATCCACAGATTTGACTGGTTTTAAACCAATGTGTTTTGAGGAATCCCAGAACTACGTTGAGATCCCACAGTGCCACTGGAGGCACAAAAGGGGGTTGTATATGCAATACTCCCTTGACAAACTTCTGGACTTCAGGAACTGAAGCCAATTCTTTCTGGAAGAAAAATCGACAGGGCCGAAATTTGAACCTTAATGGACCCCAATTTGAGGCCCATAGACACTCCTGTTTGCAGGAAATGCAGGAATCGACCGAGTTGAAATTTCTTCGTGGGGCCTTCCTGGCCTCACACCACGCAACATATTTTCGCCACATGTGGTGATAATGTTGTGCGGTCACCTCCTTTCTGGCTTTGACCAGGGTAGGAATGACCTCTTCCTGAATGCCTTTTCCCTTAGGATCCGGCGTTCCACCGCCATGCCGTCAAACGCAGCTGCGGTAAGTCTTGGAACAGACATGGTACTTGCTGAAACAAGTCCCTTCTTAGCGGCAGAGGCCATAAGTCCTCTGTGAGCATCTCTTGAAGTTCCGGGTACCAAGTCCTTCTTGGCCAATCCGGAGCCATGAGTATAGTTCTTACTCCTCTACGTCTTATAATTCTCAGTACCTTAGGTATGAAAAGCAGAGGATGGAACACATACACCGACTGGTACACCCACGGTGTTACCAGAACGTCCACAGCTATTGCCTGAGGGTCTCTTAACCTGGCGCAATACCTGTCCCGTTTTTTGTTCAGACGGGACGCCATCATGTCCACCTTTGGTAATTCCCAACGGTTTACAATCATGTGGAAAACTTCCCCATGAAGTTCCCACTCTGCCGGGTGGAGGTCGTGCCTACTGAGGAAGTCTGCTTCCCAGTTTCCATTCCCGTAATGAAACACTGCTGACAGTGCTATCACATGATTTTCCGCCCAGCGAAAAGTCCTTGCAGTTTTTGCCACTGCCCTCCTGCTTCTTGTGCCGCCCTGTCTATTTACGTGGGCGACTGCCGTGATGTTTTATCCCACTGGATCAATACCGGCTGACCTTGAAGCAGAGGTCTTGCTAAGCTTAGAGCATTATAAATTTACCCTTAGCTATATTTATGTGGAGAAAAGTCTCCAGACTTGATCACACTCCCTGGAAATTTTTTCCTTGTGTGACTGCTCCCCAGCCTCTCGGGCTGGCCTCCGTGGTCACCAACATCCAAAACTGAATGCCGAATCTGCGGCCCTCTAGAAGATGAGCACTCTGTAACCACCACAGGAGAGACACCCTTGTCCTTGGATATAGGGTTATCCGCTGATGCATCTGAAGATGCGATCCGGACCATTTGTCCAGCAGATCCCACTGAAAAGTTCTTGCATGAAATCTGCCGACTGGAATTGCTTCGAAGGAAGTCACCATTTTTTTACCATGGCCCTTGTGCAATGATGCACTGATTTTAGGAGGTTCCTGACTAGCTCGGATAACTCCCTGGCTTTCTCTTCCGGGAGAAACACCTTTTTCTGGACTGTGTCCAGAATCATCCCTAAGCACAGGAGACTTGTTGTCGGGATCAGCTGCGATTTTGGAATATTTAGAATCCACCCCTGCTGTTGTAACAGTATCCGAGATAGTGCTACTCCGACCTCCAACTGTTCCCTGGACTTTGCCCTTATCAGGAGATCGTCCAAGTAAGGGATAATTAAGACGCCTTTTCTTCGAAGAAGAACCATCATTTCGGCCATTACCTTGGTAAAGACCCGGGGTGCCGTGGACAATCCAAACGGCAGCGTCTGAAACTGATAGTGACAGTTCTGTACCACGAACCTGAGGTACCCTTAGTGATAAGGGCAAATTTGGGACATGGAGGTAAGCATCCCTGATGTCTCGGGACACCATATAGTCCCCTTCTTCCCGGTTCGTTATCACTGCTCTGAGTGACTCCATCTTGATTTGAACCTTTGTAAGTGTTCAAATTTTTTTAGATTTAGAATAGGTCTCACCTAGCCTTCTGGCTTCAGTACCACAATATAGTGTGGAATAATACCCCTTTTCTTGTTGTAGGAGGGGTAATTTAATTATCACCTGCTGGGAATACAGCTCGTGAATTGTTTCCCATACTGCCTCCTTGTCGGAGGGAGACCTTGGTAAAGCAGACTTCAGGAGCCTGCGCAGGGGAAACGTCTCGACATTCCAATCTGTACCCCTGGGATACTACTTGTAGGATCCAGGGGTCCTGTACGGTCTCAGCGTCATGCTGAGAGCTTGTCAGAAGCGGTGGAACGCTTCTGTTCCTGGGAATGGGCTGCCTGCTGCAGTCTTCTTCCCTTTCCTATATCCCTGGGCAGATATGACTCTTATAGGGACGAAAGGACTGAAGCTGAAAAGACGGTGTCTTTTTCTGCAGAGATGTGACTTAGGGTAAAAAACGGTGGATTTTCCAGCAGTTGCCGTGGCCACCAGGTCCGATGGACCGACCCCAAATAACTCCTCTTCCTTTATACGGCAATACACCTTTGTGCCGTTTGGAATCTGCATCACCTGACCACTGTCGTGTCCATAAACATCTTCTGGCAGATATGGACATCGCACTTACTCTTGATGCCAGAGTGCAAATATCCCTCTGTGCATCTCGCATATATAGAAATGCATCCTTTAAATGCTCTATAGTCAATAAAATACTGTCCCTGTCAAGGGTATCAATATTTTTAGTCAGGGAATCCGACCAAGCCACCCCAGCTCTGCACATCCAGGCTGAGGCGATCGCTGGTCGCAGTATAACACCAGTATGTGTGTATATACTTTTTATGATATTTTCCAGCCTCCTGTCAGCTGGCTCCTTGAGGACGGCCCTATCTATAGACGGTACCGCCACTTGTTCTGATAAGCGTGTGAGCGCCTTATCCACCCTAAGGGGTGTTTCCCAACGCGCCCTAACTTCTGGCGGGAAAGGGTATACCGCCCATATTTTCTATCGGGGGGAACCCACGCATCATCACACACTTCATTTAATTTATCTGATTCAGGAAAAACTACGGTAGTTTTTTCACATCCCACATAATACCCTCTTTTGTGGTACTTGTAGTATCAGAAATATGTAACACCTCCTTCATTGCCCTTAACGTGTGGCCCTAATAAGGAATACGTTTGTTTATTCACCGTCGACACTGGATTCAGTGTCCCTGTCTGTGTCTGTGTCGACCGACTAAAGTAAACGGGCGTTTTAAAACCCCTGACGGTGTTTTTGAGACGTCTGGACCGGTACTAATTGTTTGTCGGCCGTCTCATGTCGTCAACCGACCTTGCTGCGTGTTGACATTATCACGTAATTCCCTAAATAAGCCATCCATTCCGGTGTCGACTCCCTAGAGAGTGACATCACCATTACAGGCAATTGCTCCGCCTCCTCACCAACATCGTCCTCATACATGTCGACACACACGTACCGACACACAGCACACACACAGGGAATGCTCTGATAGAGGACAGGACCTACTAGCCCTTTGGAGAGACAGAGGGAGAGTTTGCCAGCACACACCAAAAACGCTATAATTATATAGGGACAACCTTATATAAGTGTTTTCCCTTATAGCATCTTTTTTATATATTTCTAACGCCAAATTAGTGCCCCCCCTCTCTGTTTTAACCCTGTTTCTGTAGTGCAGTGCAGGGGAGAGCCTGGGAGCCTTCCCTCCAGCCTTTCTGTGAGGGAAAATGGCGCTGTGTGCTGAGGAGATAGGCCCCGCCCCTTTTTCGGCGGCCTCGTCTCCCGCTCTTAACGGATTCTGGCAGGGGTTAAATATCTCCATATAGCCCCCGGAGGCTATATGTGAGGTATTTTTAGCCAAAAATAGGTTTTCATTGCCTCCCAGGGCGCCCCCCTTCCAGCACCCTGCACCCTCAGTGACTGCCGTGTGAAGTGTGCTGAGAGGAAATGGCGCACAGCTGCAGTGCTGTGCGCTACCTTAAGAAGACTGAGGAGTCTTCATGCCGCCGATTCTGGACCTTCTTCTTGTTTCAGCATCTGCAAGGGGGCCGGCGGCGAGGCTCCGGTGACCATCCAGGCTGTACCTGTGATCGTCCCTCTGGAGCTAATGTCCAGTAGCCAAAGAAGCCAATCCATCCTGCACGCAGGTGAGTTCACTTCTTCTCCCCTAAGTCCCTCGTTGCAGTGATCCTGTTGCCAGCAGGACTCACTGTAAAATAAAAAACCTAAGCTAAACTTTTCTAAGCAGCTCTTTAGGAGAGCCACCTAGATTGCACCCTTCTCGGCCGGGCACAAAAATCTAACTGAGGCTTGGAGGAGGGTCATAGGGGGAGGAGCCAGTGCACACCACCTGATCCTAAAGCTTTACTTTTTGTGCCCTGTCTCCTGCGGAGCCGCTATTCCCCATGGTCCTTTCAGGAACCCCAGCATCCACTAGGACGATAGAGAAACATAAATTACACGGCTTTTCTTTAAATAATTTTCCAATTCTCAACACACCTCCTCACTGCATAACACACATATCACCACCTTTTCCCTTCTCATAACATTTAATCACTTTCTCTTCCTTTGCATCCCTCTCCCTCACCTCCCTCCCTCTTTTCCCCATGTGTCACACCCTGCTAGTATCACCATTATCCCTCAACTTCCTTAAAATCTCGGCCTTACACACACCCACTTATTACCCTTTCTTCTCTTTACACACAGTTCCCAAACCTTAAGCATTATTCTCACTTCCACTCCCACACTTTAATTCATTTATGTAACAAATCACTTTTTATACCATCAGGTTATTCAGTCCTACCACAAACCCTCTCCCGCTCTCCCTATTGGGGACTCCGCACATCTAATCTCACAAATCAAACACGACAAGGGTTTTTTTATTTTTTCTTCATGACTTATTATAATAACAGAGCAGCAATTTTGGAAAAGCAGAATTGAGACCTCTACTTGTCTTGTTTCATACCAAGGTGAAGTGAATGGACCCCTCTCATCCCAATATTCGATGCTGATAGCAGATATGGGGAAAGCAGAGGGTTCAACCCTTCAAGTACTTTGGTACTAGCCTCTCCTTTATCTCCATTGGATAACTGTGTGATTTCCTTTCCATGTACACACTCTCTCATTCCAGCAGCCGGGCTACTCTGCAATGCTGTAGTAACAGAGGGTTCTGAGCAGCAACATTGGAAAAGCAGAAGTAGGTACCTCTATTTCTCCTATTTCAATACCGCGGTGAAGGAGGCAGACCCCTCTCATCCTGACATTCGATGCTATATGAAGATGTTTGAGACAGCAGAAGGTCTGCACCTTCCTATACCTCGGTATCTTTCCATTTCCAATCAAGGAAATTCATCTATGACGTGGTCTCTATTGATGCACTTTTTCAATTAAAGGGTATTCTTTATGGAGAAAGATACAGGTCATTTATTTCCAGCTGTGATTTGAGGACAATTATTATTATTTTTTATGCTGTACATATAATATTGATATAGGATATTCAAAATTGTGCATTAACTCCCATAGGGGGTTATTATCATCTCTTGTGGTTTGAAGCATATACAAACTCCACACTGGGATGACACTTTCACTTCTGGATACATTGGAACAAGTTTTGTGATTTGAAGCACATACAAACTCCACACTGGGATGACAATCAGTCCTTTTTGATGTGTTGCAAAGCATGTATAAACTTCACACGGTTATAAAATTCAAGCATGATCAATGTGTTGTATCATCTTCCTGCTTTCATATAAGGGATATTGATTGGTATGAAATTTGTTTTGAAATCAATGATTTATGATATTTTTCAATCCCATATCTTTAATTGATTATATTATGCATAGGAATTTTTAAACTTATTGAATCTTTTGACTCTGTGAATGATGTTGTGAGGCACGTGGTAATTCTACACAAACAACAAAGTGCGTATCATCCTGTTGGAGCTGGGTCCCTCATAATGGAGACCTAAGTCCTATGCATAGGCTATTGGGATCGTAAACATACAGATTTCTCTTTACTTACCTGCATCCATGATATGATGTATATATATGAACTGCATATGGAAGCGTTTGGAGTTTTTGTCATCTGATGGTTAGAAGTCGCACCCAGGGAAGCCCACTCTCCTTGCTATTATGGAAATGGGTTATATACCATAGGGGAGTTTACAAATCGACTGTGGTACTCGATAAATGTGTCATCCGCAACCAATACTCTAACTAACCACTTTGTCTCTCTCCCCTCTCCCGGTTTTTAGGAGATCCAATATTTCCATTTATTTATTTATTTATCATTATTATTATTATTATTATTATTATTATTTTTATATTTTTTCAGTGTTTCCTATGTGACCCAAGCCATGAAGATCCACCACACTAATGCATACTATGGCAATAAGATGAGCTACTAACAGTGCACGAATGCATTGCAACACTTCCAGCCGTGATAAAACCTTTTTTCCGTATATCCGGCCATCTAACAACGGTTACCTAGCAACTCCAGCCTCATAGCATAAACGGATGACTTTACTTCCGACCTGACGTCCAGTTGAAACGCAAACTCCGGAACGCACGCGACCACATGACTTCCGGCCAAGAACGACACTTCCGGTCTGACGCGATCGCGGGATCCCGATATACAGAACATCTCAATGAACTATTCATACGGCAGCCACCTCCTCATGACTTTATATTTACACTTTCAGGTGTAAGAACATTCGCCAGCCTTCTGCTGTCTTTGATGTTTCCCTTTTTTTCATCAGCACAATTCCCTATTTAAAATGAGGGTGATGTCACTATGGACTTCCACCATTCGGAATCCCTAGTGATGTTAAGCCCTCCCAGTTCCCTCCCTCCTCTGCCTTAAATACAGCAGCTTTTTCCTTATGCCCTGACACAGTGAACAAGCCACCCTGGTGAAACGGTCCGTCTGTGCTCAGTGATGCTGAACTCTTTCTAGCTCAGATCACTTTTGGGACTCCCTGGTATTGTATGTGCCCATTTGGACTCCAGTTATTTAACTGATACTGATATATAATCAATATTGTTTTTTTCCATGTTTGCTATTTTTGATCCTTAATTATTGTTCTAAACCATTTTCTGGTATTTCCTTTTAAATGTAATACTTTTTTGCAGAATCCTTTCTGCATAAACAGGGTCTTATACCCATTTTGGTAAGCCTTTACCATGCAGCCTGTGTTTACTTTCCTTTTTCCAATTAATCGTTGATTTCATGATTGTTTTATTTCATAATTTACTTAATTTTTTGTTAATTTGTGATCTCACCACATTACCATTTCTTCTCCTTCTTCTAATTTTCCCACCACCCTTTTTTTTCAATAGGTAAGCCTAACCCACCTCTCTCATCCACTGTCCGCTATATATCTATATAAGACAGTGGACAGCAGAAGGCAGGGTTTCCTCCCTATTCTGAGCATATCTCACTTCTATTTTTAGTACCCTCTCATCCAGATGCGAGACCACTCTCTGCAATGCTCACAGCAACAGAGAATCTGCGCTAGAAACTGGACAGCAGAAGTACCTTGTTGCTCACTACTCATTACACTCTCTCATTTGTGTCCTAGTGTTTATTACTGCCATATTTCAGAAGCAACGCCCAATCTCATCTGACCTTGGAAGCTAAGCGCTGATAAGCCTGATCAGTACCTAGTAGGGTGACCCCTTGGGAATATCAGGTGCAGTAAGATTGTGACCTCTGATCACAAACAGCAGAAGTGTTAGAGCAACTTCTGAAACTTACCTATTCCTTATCCAACTTTCCCACAAACCTTCTATTTATCTACAATTGGCTTTGCCTTTAGGCTTATTTATCAATGCTCTTTTGTATCTTTAATAATCATACTTTTATCTTAAATGCTTTGTTATCTATAACGATCTAGCCTTTTAGCAAACAGAATCTCTACCAGGTGATTACCCTCAGTCATTTGACATTTCAATTATGAACCTTTGTGCCTCTCATCTATTCTCATGAGGTTTTAGACTAGGTGCTTACCTACAATTATCACTGCGGTGATTATATGTACATATCATTTACCTCTACTCCAATTTTGATTAACTCAGGCACCTTAATAATATTAATTTTTTGTAATTTTTTATGTTTTTCAGTATATTTTTCACCACAGGTGCCCATAATTTTGTATCAGGCTTATCCTGATTTCTGTCAATATATATGTTTACTTTGTGTTCTTGAACAATTTTTTTGTATCAAACTCCTCATTACTTTTATTCGTTATTAATTAAATGTTAAGTTTTAATAAACTTATTTCAAATTTCTAAGCGTGCCCCAACACAGAGTCTTTCTTTTTACATTCCTGATTGTGTTCCTCCATACGAGGTACCTCTGTGTTTAATTTACAATCAGCAATAAATTTCGCAGGGTCAACACTGGAGGGCAAACATGCCCTCAGCACTGTCCGCCAATCTTTGTTGGTGGGTTCTGTGGAGTTTCCTAGTTCTTTAATAAATCTCTGACATGCAACTAGATCTTTCCTAGGATCAGGGAATTCAGACATAATTGCTCTCAATTCCATCCGGGACCAGGGACGGCGCATTGCACTGTCCCTGGCGGGAATGATTCCCTGAGCGTCAGTCTTCCCATTGGGGACTGTGATCACCCTGACAGGACTAAATTCAATTACATCATCTTGCGTTGGTTCAACAATATGAGGTACATTTGTTTGTGCGTGATATATAACACCGTACGTACCTGTGGACACGACCTCACCTGACCCTCCGTTAGGGGGTTTGATTACTGCCTTTACCGAATTGGTCGCGTCCACCTGGATGTCTTGTGTGCTGGCTACTGGAAAAGGTGCCGACATCATGCTGGGCCCACTTTCTTGCTGGTGATCCTGAGGGAAGTTTAACATGGGGTGCAACTTGCATGGGTTAATAGTTGTACATTTAACAGTATTACGATTATTCTTGTTACATTTATTACAATTGTTACTTTCAGTCTTAATACAGTTACTAAGTGCATTTTTATCGTACACCATTGTGCCATTCTCTGCAGCCATAATCCTCTCCATTGCCATGTCTCTCTTCCCAAGATGAGAGTCAGATATGTAAGTTAAATTTCTTTGTATTTCACTTTCCTGTTGCCACAATTTTAAATAGTCATAATGTCTAATACGCCTTTTTGAAGATTTAATCAGGCACACTCTTCTCCTTAAATTCTGTAACACTTCTGGGTTAAAACTACCTACCCGGGGAAACTTTTCCCCGTCATGCACAGTCATCCTTTCCCATTCATTGCACAACTTTTCTGTGTGATGACCATATTTCTCACACATGATATACCTTGCCGACCCGATTGGTCGGTTTACCAAATCAACCTGAACCTCGGTTGATCGCCCCTTACCTGAACAACTGGCCCCCATCTCTGCAGGTGCTGCTTTCACTACCTCTGACTTCAAATCAGGGTCTTCGGCAACCCTTACAAAAACCAAGATGTCCGGGGTAAGGCTGCGGTGGGGGTTTTGCCTCGAGGTCCGCCCACTTAACTCCGCCCACGTTGGCCAGTACTGCAATCACTGACTCAGAGCTGCTGTACCCAACCTAGGGCCCCTATGAACCTTTATTTACTGGGGCGTGTTGGACCTTCCAGTCCCCAGCAAGTATCGGTTGTTGGAATGTCCCTGAGTGATCAGGCTACTTCCCTTAAAATAAAAAAAATTACACAAATCACGTTAACAATGTGCAAGCAGCGTTCTTCTGAATTCAAGACACGCTAATGCACACAATCACATGCGGTACAATCGTATCTGCACACAAGCAACTAATCTTATGTGCGGAACGATCAACGGAATTGAAAATTTCGGCTGAAAATTCCTTCAGCAATGAGCTTCTTTGGCCTATATGGGTCTCGCACCAACCCTCTTCGGTTGTGCTTCTCTACTTCTAGTCTGCTGTACCTGAACCTCTTGTTCTGTGACCTCCTGGTCTGTGATCTCCTGGTCGGGGACCTCCTGGTCTGTTATGTACAGCAGACTCTACTGCTCATTAATATGTCGAGACTAACAAGGGACGCCTCCCAAGCCACCCCACGATATCACTCTCGCTGGTGTACCTCCTTCTACTGGCCTATGGTTCCCACTTCCGTAATAAAAGAGAAATCTTATATATACACACTCTTACATTCGAACACTCTTATTTCTGTACAGAATTCCTTTCATTCAGTAATAGTCTAACCCAGAAGAATTGCAACAGAGAAAGTCTTTTTTTCTTTTAACTTTAAACTTTTGGATTTGAGATAGATCTGTTATTATCGCGTTATTTCCTTATCGCCTACTAAACAATACTATCGTGCGGTTTGTATTATGTGGGTGTATCCGTACGCTGCTCCGTTGCGTAATATACGCTCCGTGCGTCGACCCTTGCGTTGCGTACGCCCTGCCCTTGTAAGGACACGTGTACGCAGACCAAGTACGTCCACAGTAACACACTACACGTTTATCAATGTGAATGATCTTTAACAGTAATCCTTCACTGAACACCACTCAAATCTCCCTTGTATTCTAGGTGAGATTGTGTGCGTGCCTTTTACAATTATTCCCTTAAATATTACTTTTTTATCTTTTAACTATTAATAACAACAAATGTCTCAGCACGTTTATCACTAGTGTGTGGCAATCAGGAGAATGAGGCACGAACAAATAATACTAAACAAGAAATACAGGTGTGTGCTTATGCGTACGTTCGCAAAACAGAAACTAAACAGGTTTTAAAAGACAATAACGTACTGTTCCTACCTTCCGGTTCCGGATTCCTTCAGCACTCCTTACTAAGCGAATCAGACGCTTATCTGGTCAGCACTACGAGGAATATTACCTCCCGCCCTTTGCTGACCGATAATGTCTGCTGAAATTACCTATTGCAGATATGTGAAGAGCGGGCGAGTCCCCAATTGTCAAAGCCTATATATTTATCCTATTTAAAACACTCTAAACGGTTAATGAACACAGTACGCAATTGGCGTATGGAATACCGTAAGAGTACGCACGTAGCGTAACAAACGCTTAGCCGTGGACGAGACGCACGAGCAGCACGTTCGCTCACGGCTTAAAGCGTAAAGGCAAGCACGCTATAGGCTGCCGACTAACGTAATGATACGCTATCAGCGTAGCGGACGCTCGAGACCACGAGGAGATCACAAGCGGCGCTGACGCTCACAGCGTTAAACCTTTGTAACAATATCATAAACAATGTACTTAAATTGTAAACCTTTGTGCAGTGATAAGGTGTAAATGCAACACAGTGTAACTTTGTTAGTTTAAAAGCTGTATGAGCGATTCTTACGCTCTGAGAACCCTTTAGCAATATAATAAACACTCAAATACCGGTCTAAGGGTCTAACACCTTTTAAGGGAGAGAATGAACGTTCAATCGCAAAAGAATACACAATACAAGTTATACACTACCAAACTAACATAAAATACCTAACCGAGTTACTTACAGATAAAATACAACAAAGACACAATTACATTTAAGGGGGAAGGAGAGAGAGAATGGCTTACAACAAAATAGGAGATAAATATGGTTGCAGAGAACTTACGCACAAGGAGAACAATCGCAAGCGCCTTTCTGGATATCCAGCTCCCGATTATCAGTGATGAGAACTGTTGAGAAGAGTAGAGAGCTGGCCCAGATCGGCTTGTCTTTTTATACACTACACACAATACAGTACAATGGTCCCTACATTCTTTTTGTTCATTGGACACAGGAATTCGTCTCTGCATTATAACAAAAGGTCATAGGTTGGTTCATACAGGTGGGCTGTGACTATTTCAAACTGCTCAGGTGGGAGGGAAACTGGGTTTCCCGCCGCATGGGTAATAAAGTGCAAATATAGTAAATGTCCATAAACTTCTTATGTCCATAACTATACGCACGAGCGAGTAATCCGCTTCAAACCAACACCGGAATATTGCTAATTATATTCTCTTCCGATGGATACTAAACACCACTGTGTAACCCCTGTCTGACCCTTCGTATCAAACAAAGAGGAATCTCCTTGTCCCCGAACATGCTATATTAACTAAACTTTCAGATTCTATCAAAGGGACCATAATCTACAAAATACATTATATGACTAAAATATGTTACGATTGAGTCGCCCGCTAGACGCACACAAACTCTACCGTAAATGCGCATACCGTGCGCCTGCGAGTGCACGCGACTGCGAGTATACTCACGCACGGGAGAGCTCATGCTCATGCAGCGGGCACACGCATGAGGTGCATATATGGCAATGTGCAGCGTGATATTTTTCTGATTTTGACAGACACAATATCTATTGCCCAGGGATCTAACAGGGAGTGAACCCACTTGTGGCTGAACTTACGAAGGCGTGCCCCCACCGGGACTAGCTCCGCCTGTGGAGCCCCAGCGACATGCGGTGGATTTTTGTAGAGGCCAAGGAGGACTTCTGTTCCTGGGAACTAGCTGCGTTGTGCAGCTTCTTTCCTCTGCCCCCGCCTCTGGCAAGAAAGGACGCACCTCGGACTTTCTTGTTTCTTTATTCGAAAGGCTGCATTTGATAATGTCGTGCTTTCCTAGGCTGTGCAGGAATATAAGGCAAAATATCAGAATTACCAGCTATAGCTGTGGAGACCAGGTCCGAGAACCCTTCTCCACACAATCCTCAGCCTTCCATATGCCTCTTAAGTCGGCATCATCTGTCCATTGATTATTCTACAGGACACGTCAAGCAGAAATCGACATAGCTTTGACTCTAGGACCCAGTATACTCATGTCTCTTTGGGCATGTTTTATATATATACATATCTCTTAAGACAGCATCTTTAATATATATATATATCTATATATCTATATACATACTAGGGTCTCAATCTCTGCTGATAAGGTACCTGTCCACGCTGCCACAGCGCTATAAACCCATGCCGACACAATCGACGGTCTGAGTAGTGTACCAGAATGTGCACGCTATCTGTAGGATCCCTGAGAATAGCTGTTACATCAGGGCTACCCTTTTGGGCAAACGTGACACCCTAGGGGAAGATTCCCATCCTATCCTGGCCCTAGTGGGGAAAGGATACTGCCTGAGAATTCTTTGTGGGAAACTGCAGTCTCTTGTCTGGAGATTCCCGCTCTTTTTCATCATGAGAGGAGGGAAATTTACCTCAGCTTTCTTCCCCTTAAACATGTGTACCCTTGTGTCAGGGACAGATGAGTCATTAGTGATATGCAAATCATCTTTTATTACAATAATCATATATTGAATACTTTTCTGCCATTTTGGCTGTAACTTTGCATTATCATAGTCGACACTGGAGTCAGACTCCGTGTCGATATCAGTGTCTATTATTTTGGATAGTGATCATTGAGAGACTCTGAAGGTCTCTGCGACATAGGGACAGACATGGGTAGATTCCCTGTCTGTTCTCTAATCTTTTGTGCAATAAATTCACCTTAGCACTTAATTACACATATCCAAACAGGTGTCGGCGTAGTCGACGGAGACACCCTCACACACACATATTTGCTCTATCTCCTCCTTAGGGGAGCCTTTTACCTCAGACATGTCGACACACACGTACCGACACACCACACACTCAGGGAATGCTCATCTGAAGACAATTCCCCCACAAGGCCCTTTGGAGAGACAGAGAGAGAGTATGCCAGCACACACCCCAGCGCTATTAACCCAGGAATAACACAGTAACTTAATGTTAACCCAGTAGCTGCTGTTTATATTGATTTTTGCGCCTAATTATATGCCCCCCCTCTCTTTTTACCCTCTTCTACCGTGTAACTGCAGGGGAGAGACTGGGGAGCTTCCTCTCAGCGGTGCTGTGGAGAAAAAACATGGCGCTGGTGAGTGCTGAGGAAGAAGCCCCGCCCCCCTCGACGGCGGGCTTCTGTCCCGCTTTCATGTACAATTTTGGCGGGGGCTCATACATATATACAGTGCCCAACTGTATATTATGCTAACTTTTGCCAAAGAGGTCTCTAATTGCTGCCCAGGGCGCCCCCCCCTGCGCCCTGCACCCTACAGTGACCGGAGTATGTGGGTTTAGTGTGGGAGCAATGGCGCACAGCTGCAGTGCTGTGCGCTACCTCATATGAAGACTGGAGTCTTCTGCCGCCGATTTCGAAGTCTTCTTGCTTCTGACACCGGCTTCTGTCTTCTGGCTCTGCGAGGGGGACGGCGGCGCGGCTCCGGGATCGGACGACTAAGGGTGCGATCCTGTGTACGATCCCTCTGGAGCTAATGGTGTCCAGTAGCCTAAGAAGCAGGACCTAGCTTCAGAGAGTAGGGCTGCTTCTCTCCCCTCAGTCCCACGTAGCAGAGAGCCTGTTGCCAGCAGATCTCTCTGAAAATAAAAAACCTAACAAAATACTTTCTTTTTAGTAAGCTCAGGAGAGCCCACTAAGTAGCACCCAGCTCGTCCGGGCACAGATTCAAACTGATCTTTCTTAAAGTGCCCTGTATCCTGCGGAGCCCGTCTATTCCCCATGGTCCTTACGGAGTCCCAAGCATCCACTAGGACGAAAGAGAAAATAAATGCGCGGTCTGAGACTGGATGTATATATCAGAATACTCATACAATATATTCTGGCACAAGTACGCTTGTTCTTAACTAACACTGTCTTATAATTGACATGTAGAATACATAAGCGTCTGTAAAATCACAGCGCTGATGTACAGGCGGATTTACAGAGGAGACCTTGCCCTGCAGTCCCGGAGACCAGTCGCAGCTAATCATAGAAGATGGCGCACAGCGCCTCAGTCAGGGAGTGAGGGAGAGTGTGAGGCAGCTCCAGGGCGGGAACACCAGCAGTAGATGGCGCCCGGAGCTGGGGGGGAGGGGCTACAGGTCAAGCGCCTTCTCCCCTATACTGGTCCTCACCACCTGGTACTATAGAGTCTCAATAAAGTGGTTATTAATATATCCGACCTGTATTCCTATGCCCTGGTGGATATAGTGGGGTCCCTGCTCTGTTACAGTGTCCACGCCAGCATCGCAGTACGTCTCCTTAGACTGCGACCGGAATGCGATTTAATGGTGGGACCCTCTTCCCTCCTCCCTTCTGTAGCAGCCACGCGTACCAGGAGAGCGCTGTGACGTGTGCCCAATGCCGGAGCGTCCCCGCCGCAAGTACCCGGGAACAGAGCCAGCGGAAGTATGCAACTCCGCTGGGGAGGTGACGGAGCCACAGCACAGAATGTCACTCTGATATGTAAGTGCTGCGGCCCTTGAAGTCTTCTAAAAGCTTTTTCAGGGATGCCCAGTGCGGCCCCCCCCTTGTTAAGTGACCTGCTTCTGCAGGCACCAGCTCGAAACTGAGCTCACAGTGCCTGGAGGTAGGGTTATAGAGGAGGCCCCAATGCATCCTGGGACAGTCTAAAGCTTTAGCCTGTTGGTGCCTGGATCAAGAACCATCTCTACACCCCGATGCTTCCCTGTGGAAACCAATTTACCCCGCTGCAGAAATAGTTAACTTTATATACAGTGAACTTAGGCTGCGGTACAGGAGGTTATGCTGCGGGAAGGGAGGGATAGGGTTGGTAGAGGGTTAGTATACTTACCTACCAGGTGTCTGGATGCTACTGTCGGTCATGTGAACACCGGTCTCCCGTCCCCCAACAGACACTGCACAAAGTGCACAGATGAAGATGATTTATGATGCTGGTCACTAATGTCTGTTGTTTTAATGATAATAATGCAGTTTTCACTGTCACAGAGTGTCAATCAGAGATAGCAATGCGCCCTGTTGCCTAGCAGCAGCATAGAGATGGGAGGGATCAGAGCAGTCACGTCTGAGGCAGATGCCAGTAGCTACAGTAATTTACTGCAACTAAATACTACCCCCAGGGCTATCCAATTAGGCCCAATGCCGGCACTTATTGGGGATTTTGTTTTGCCTGCCGCTACATCCATTTTGTTTGCCAATCATGGCTGGTGTAAATACATAAGTCTGTGACTCCTTACAGATCCTGAAATAAAATCGAGGCCAAATTTTTTTTTTGCAATTGCGAACTCCCCCCAGTGTTCAGGTCTAATTGGATAGCCCCCGAGAGTCACAGATACAAGCCAGTCTCCAATGAACCCAAGGTGGCAGAGACTGAAATAACCTGGCGTGTGACGGGCCCAGTAAACCGGTATAATAATAATACCAAGCAAACATAAGTGGCTCTGGGGCAGATGTATTAACCTGGAGAAGGCATAAGGAAGTGATAAACCAGTGATATGTGAAAGGTGATAAAGGCACCAGCCAATCAGCTCCAATATGTAAATTAACAGTTAGGATCTGATTGGCTGGTGCCTTTTTTCACCTTGCACATATCACTGGTTTATCACTTCCTTATGCCTTCTCCAGGTTAATACATCTGGCCCATTATCGGGTAACTGTACTAAATCGCAGCTTTTCAAGTTACTGCTTCACAGTGTGTTTAGGCACCAAATTTAAAGTGGCAATGATATTAATAGACAAATATTAGCTTGGAAAATCATTGAAGCTTTAAATTTCAGGATTAAACACACAAAGAATAACTTGCTAAAGCTGGCACTTTATAAATGTACCACTAAACTTATTTACAAACTAAAAACATGCTTGGAAATGCAATGCTAGCGTAGACTTTCCTACTTTTATGGGGTGTATTCAATAGCTGTCGGAAGCTGCCGTCTTGTTGGGAAGACGGCAGCTTCCACAGATTTCGGTTGGAAGGGGTTCTGACCTATTCAATATGGGCAGTCTTTTTCCGACAATTCGGGAATTCCTGACTTGCTGGAAAACACGTGGATCGGCGGGAGCGGTGCGGCGGGCTACGGGATTGGGCCAGGCACCTCTCTCCCTGCAGCGCAGCTCTGGGCGGCTCCAGCAGCTCCCGTGACATGAGTTTTTCACGATTTCTTTCTTTTTTTTAACCTTTCCATACTTAACGATCCTCGTGGACTACAATTGGGAACGGTAACCTGTGCCGAGCGCAGCGGAGCGAGGCACCTTGCCCGAAGCATGGCGAGCCATGCGAGGGGACACGGTGCACTAATTGGGGTTCCTGGTCACTGTACAAAGAAAATGACACAAAAAAATAAAATAAAAACCCCATGTCGACCTTTTGACCTGTCGACCTAGACCATGTCAACCTAAAGACCCTGTCGAGTCGATCAATAGTGGTCGACCTAGACACTATCTACCTTATATACCACACCCGTGCTGCAGGGCGGACCTGATACGTCTGTGAATGCCTTCCCTCACAGCCGTATTGGGTGCCCACACGTCTATGCCATAGCAATAAACAAGCGAACAAACGCTATATGGAGAAGTGTGTGCACACCCTAGCCTCAGAATGAGATTAAGTCGCTATGGGCAATTTCTCTCTCAAAAGTCTGATACATCTCTGCCACAGAAAAAGGGATTAATGTTCTCAACAACGTTTTCACTCCACTCCCACACTAGTAGGCATACTAATACATACATAATACATACAGTATAAGAGGTTCTATGTGATTCAATTCTAACACTAACCTGGCTTACTCATTAGCTAGAAATGCGTGATAAATAACACTAGTCAGTAAGCAACACTACCATAGAGAGCAGCACAAGGGCCAAGCTGCCATAGTACTACAGTACTTTACGCTGTCCTCTCGCATCTACAGCTGTACTACTGAGTCAGTGTCTACCTCTATCAACTACAGTAGTGGTCCAGAAAAAAAGTAGCATAGAGTATCAGTAAGGTGCGGCTAGAGCGCCCACCCTTACCGGAAGTACTGTCTCACTTGTCTCATGGACTGGATGAAGCCTCTTGTCGTCATCAGGATGCGACGCGGTTTTTTGATTCTCGGTAAAAAAAAATGTCTCCCTCCGTTGTTCAGGCCTACCGGAGGCCAGGAGTAAGCTAACGGTGAGCTGTGTGTGTGCCTGGCTCCAGAGCACGCGATTTTCCTGCACTTGTGTTCATATATGTAGTTTTTCCTTCCTTCCTAGATGCATGTATGTATGTATGTATGTATGTGCAGCCTGCTCATTGCAGTGGAGCTCCCACTGTCAGTGCTGTGAGCGGTATTACATTCAGTACCGGCTGCATGTGCTTACTCTTATTCTCCTACTCCCCACAGATCGCCACCCGGGAAGCTGTGACTAGCAAGAACATAAAACATGTGTTCAGTGTGTTCAGCCAGGTGCCTGGAAGGTATGCACTCGCACTCCTAGTGCTTGCCCATAGTGTGGCTAGTTCTGAGTTGCACACAGGTCTGTATGTTGTTCGCATGTGGGATACTGATGATATCAAAGCAGAATGTTTAATTTAAACTGTACGCACATCTTCATGCGCACACATCTCACCGCATTTTTTCCCAGTGCGAGATCTGCTGTCATCACTATCATCATTAGTACTTGCACCTACCCCATGCTGGATGCAAAGGAACTGTCCTGAAGTAATCACCCACTCGACATATGCACGTCTCCGAATAGGATGAAACTGGCTGCATCCTCTTGAGATGGTCCTATGCTATGCGTACGCTCAGTTGACACCCTGAGATGCCCATTTTACGGCTGGAGAGAAATGGTTGGGATGCATCTGGTGAAGAATCCCCCAGAGATGCGCTAAGATGCATATGTTCACTACAGCATAATGAGCAGTTAGCTAAAGTTTGCTAGATGCAGCCACATACTGACCTGTGTGTTGCTTAGAACCAGGGCCAGCATCCTGATGCCTCTCCCTTCTCACTGTACAATTCATCATTTTGTTTTGCAGTGAAAATGAGAAGAAGCTGACCCTTGACCAAGTCTTTAGAGCTGTTCTAGAGGAGGAAATCGTAAGTTAGCTATTGATTTTATCATAATATTTGTTTATAGAATGTTATTCTATAACAATGTACAATTACATTGATGGCTGGAGTGCGCTATAAAGCTGGGTACACACCTAAAGATTTATGTCAAATATGTCTTGTTGGAACCAAAATCTGCTAATGTATGTGACCAAATGACAATCGGCCATTTGCTCTCTAATACTGGAAAACAGACAATGGTCGTTCAGATAATTTGATTAAATCAGTTTAGTATAAACAAATGTATATGAACAATCATTTTTGTCCGTTTTTCTAGTGCTTGGGAGTAAATGGTTGATTGGCAATTGCTCATCTAAATTACCTGATTCTGTTCCCACCAGACAGATAAATTCTTTAGGTGTGTTCCTAGCTTGCTCCCTCCTCCCCCCTCCCCCCCTCCTCCCCCCCTCCCCCCCCTCCCCCCCCTCCTCCCCCCCTCCTCCCCCCCTCCTCCCCCCCTCCTCCCCCCCTCCCCCCCTCCTCCCCCCTCCCCCCTCCTCCCCCCCTCCCCCCCCTCCCCCCCTCCTCCCCCCCTCCCCCCTCCCCTCCTCCCCCCCTCCTCCCCCCCCTCCTCCCCCCCTCCTCCCCCCTCCTCCCCCCTCCTCCCCCCTCCCCCCCTCCTCCCCCTCCTCCCCCCTCCCTCCCCCTCCTCCCCCTCCTCCCCTCCTCCCCCCTCCTCCCCCCTCCTCCCCTCCTCCCCCTCCTCCCCCTCCTCCCC